>NC_087377.1:592500-805000 GCF_963675165.1 Halichondria panicea
TGTACCACAACCAATTGTCCTACAAAAACATTGAAGGTATCAATGGAACCGGCATAGCTTGCTCTATTGGTGTGCCAAGTTTGAACTTGCTATACCAATATTTGTGGAAATTAGGTATGGGATTTCTAGTGACACATACCTGGTTCAGGAGTGGAGGATTTGAGATAGTCAGCAACTTCAGTGCAACCATACGCTACTGCCCAGTCAAGAGGAGTGCTGCCATCATCATCAGTCACATCTGGACAGGTAAGGGACAGAGATCTTGTAGTAGTACTGACAGCATTCACCATTACCATGCAGGATGACTACATTATTTTATTATCATGTACCAACTGTGTATTGTATTGCAGTTTCCATGACAATACAACTGCAGGTACACTGATTGTTTCATTACATGCACATTGAACCACATTAATATATTCACGGGTTGTCTATCAGAGGATCTAATGAAACAGTACCCACTACGGAAATCACTCACCAACATCCCACTTTAGTTCCTCAACTAGGTATTTCACTAGTTGTATATGTCCTCTCCCACAAGCCTCGTGCAGTGGTGTTCGGCCCAACTTGTCCCTCACATCTGTGTGTGGTGATCTTCAATATACTCAATAATTAAGTGAGATATGTTATTATAGACTATAGACTCAAAATTGCGGAAAAATAAAACAAGCCTATACAAATAGAAATAGTTGGTCTTATTAATATTGGTATACAAAGTTTGAACGTGATACACGACTGTGTGCGGAAGTTAGGTATGGGATTTCTAGTGACGAGTTTAACTTCAGCCATGTACGTAAGTGTATAGTGGTCAAGATGGACCAAACATGTTATTGTACCACAACCACTTGTCGTACAGAGAAAGTAAAGGTAGCATAGGAAAGGGCACGCCTTGTTCTATTGGTGCACCAAATTCGAGCTTGATACACCACTGTTTGTGGAAATTAGGTATGGGATTTCTAAAGCGCATACAGAAATGCCTGAGTCCTGTTACTATTATCCCTCACATCTGTTGTGGAACAAAGTTCAACTATCACATATATTTTTAACAGATATTACTATGGCAACCGTATAGCAAATGTTTATGTATTTCAAACAAGTGTACGTACATTGCAAATAATTATTCGAAATTGAAATATAACACTATTAAACTTTCCGCTGTATGCATGGTATGAAACTTCACATACACAACGACTACTTACCAGTGCTACGACTACTACATCGCAAATAATTATTATACTACGCGAAATTACTGACACAATTGATATTGCTACACAGTACATGTATATAATTCAGATACCATAATGATATGGAGAAACAATTACAATACACAAATAATTATAATGACTACTTACCAGTGCTGCACCCGACCTCCTTCAAGTACTGCACCACCTCTTTATGACCTTCCCAGCATGCCCAGTGAAGTGGAGTCCCGTTGGTCTTCCCATCACCTTTATCAGTACGAGCTCCATGAGTAACAAGTGTCTTCACAATCTCAAGGTAGCCCTCATAGCAAGCCCTGTGTAATGGAGGCACCTTATCCGCCCACTCGTCACTCCAGTAGAGCTGGTGGTTGGGGTATGCCCCCTGTCCCAACAGGGACCTAACTTTGGTGACGTCATCATTGACTACAGCCTCGTGTAAGTCCCAGGCTAGCTTCTTTTGAGCACTGTACAAAATAGATGGTTGGGGGGTCAGTCATACAGAGAATTACTTGATATGTGTATATAGTTTATACAAGTGACACCATGCACATATCCAGCTGTCACTTTGCTGTACAGTGTTCCACCTCTGATCATAGCCTGCTCTGACTCTACTAATGGAATGAGCCTCCCTCCATGCAATCACAAGGTGCTACCATGAGTAGTAATTATAGTCTACATGTTCACTCACTCTGAGTCTTGTTCAGTAGCCATCATGAAGCTTTGTTCAAACTCTGTCAAATTCACCCCTTGAATTGTTTCTCAGTAAGCAAAGTGCATGCCACATGCATGCACCCTCTTTCTGTATTTCAAGGGCCCTTCCGGCCACAAAAACCCACATGATTAATTGCAATTGCAAAAGCATAAAAATCCATTTATAATTATATGCACACAGTCAATAGTGGAGTCATGTGATCCTACTACACACAAAACAACACTTATAAAAACACGGAAAAATAAATATTAAAATTCAGCTAAAAGGAACTGCTCCAAATTGATCTACAGTTGTCATTGTCTTCGTAACCTTTGAACCCTCTCCAAAGGGGGGTGCTCCAAACAAATCTCGTCTTGCATTGTCAGCAGTATTATGAGTGGGCGGGGTAGAGGAACGTCCGTCAAATGAAGTGCTACCAAAGTCATCCGTAGGAAATGGACTGCCAGTCTGTGAGGTGTGTGTGTGTGTGTGTGTGTGTGAGGGTGTGTGTGTGAGGGGTGGGAGGTTCAATAAGCAGTATAGAGTGGAGTCTATCTATTGTGGTCACCCTCTATAATACAGCCAGATTAATGGGCCCCAAAGTCTCCATAGCATGTGTTTGGACCTGTGTTAGCAGGCCACCCTCTATAATACAGCCAGGTTAATGGGTCCCAAAGTCTCCATAGCATGTGTTTGGACCTGTGTTAACAGACCACCCTCTATAATACAGCCAGGTTAATGGGTCCCAAAGTCTCCATAGCATGTGTTTGGACCTGTGTTAGCAGGCCACCCTCTATAATACAGCCACTGTTGGTCTGACTAGACAGACCACATTCACAAAATGCAAACCTTACTAGAGAAAACATAAGTCAACCACTTAGCTACAATGTACACAGTGGGACCACACATAAAGAGGAAATTTCGCCCCTTTCAGCCTTGTTTCTCAGTAAACATAATCATTGCTCAGATCCTCCCCCTTTTCAGAGAGGTGTCACATTCCACCCCTTTCACAGTAAACAAAGCAATTTGGTAGAATGTCATTGAAAGGTCATAATTAGTGAAAGGTCACCTCCAATAGTACTGCCACATGTCCATACATGCATGGATAAATAATTACAACATACTGTAGTGTAAAATACCACGACAAATTAAATGTCTGAGCCCATGCCAACTCAGCTATATAGCCTATGGTTGCTCAATATTGACCTCCCTCCACCAATAAGGTCTAACACATGGGCAAGCGAACAAAACAATCAACCTCGTGATTATTATCAGTAGCCTACAACAGGTGCCGTCTCTACAAAGCATCTCCCCTCACCTCCATCCTTTCATGCATTCATCCATTCTTATCCTATAGCACAGCCACTGGACTGGCACATGCTGGCAGCAGATCACATTCACGCTGAGTAGGTAATGGCATATGCTAGGCCACATCATAGATAGTGGTATGGCCTCATCTTCAGTGCGGCCTGAGATCGAGGCTAAAAGATCCCCTTCCTCACACGTTTGTGACTTGTTGCAGTTCACCCACGTAGCGTGTCGTGCACAGAGTCATGGAGTATGTTCTCAATCTGAATCAAAATCAGTGGAAATAATTATAATCATGTGAGCTTAAATGCTTTGTAATATTGAATAACCGTGATTTCAATGGATTGTACAGGCCTTGAAATACAAAAATACGCTCGCAAAAATAGCATTAATCATCATTTATTTCTAGCTCTACGGTATCATCAACTATTGGATAGAGCTATTGGATGATACTTTATACTCTAATAAAGGTAGCGCTCACCTTTCCCCTGAGTCAGAGTGTTGGTCCATTGTGTCCAGTGCACCGTGCTAGCTAGTAGGACCACTCCAATGGATGTGCTCTCAGAGTATTAGAACTGTAATGAATGCACCACATGGCCAGTGGGTAAAGGATCGTCAAACCATTAGACAAAATATGGATCATTTTGTAGATTTGATATACTTTACCAGACACAATCACACACACAAGATGGAGACGGCTGGGGAGGAAAAGCGTTCACTTGTCCTTCCCTCTAGGAGCTTCAACAAGGCTGGATATCGGGTGGATACTCCTCCAAAAGACCAGCAGCAATGGATCACGAGGCAAAGAGCAGCGAAGCGAGTACAAGTGAGTGGCTAGTCATGATCAAAAGTGGACCACCTAGTATAGTGTATAGGCTGCTTTAGATGACTGGCATTCAATATCTGCCATTACTAGTGATCAAACTATACAGCCTCTGTGACAAATGCATCCATTGCTGCACATTTGTTGACCCGTTACTTCATTGCGTACAGTGATGGAGAGAACGAGAGGGACGGAGTCAGTGACCAGTTGCTATGACAACATATGATGGAAGAGTTACAAGGTGACACTGTAGAGTTTGCGTACGACCCATTGGACGTCTTGCACTGCAGATAAAGGAACACAATTAAGAAATAGTGAGTACTGCCGCGTGCAGAGTGCGACTCTTTCCCCCACCAGAACTGTGATCTGAGCATGTCATGTGATAGGCCTTGTCTAGAGCTACAGAGTGCATCTCTTAGTTTTGATATTGATTGCTTTTTAGTGAAGTTATGACCTCCTGAAAGTTGCTTAAATTATACATTTTATGGGGAAAGTGTTGTGTTAAATCAGGCCTAAGTTTGAGAGCCCCATAACTTGTGTCCGTCTCCAAGATAATGTGTGTATTTAGTAGTGCTACAAGACTGTACATACACTATCAATTATTGCAGCTCAAGTTGATTTGAAGAAATAAAAATGTTTAAGATAATAATTGTTATGGTGGAATTATCTACTAGTGAGTGAGTGGTGTTCTCTCACTTGTTAGATTCTTGAGGGTCAGTTGTTCCCTCTGTTGGATGCTGATGATGATCCAGCCATTGGACGTCAGAGAAAAATACAATCGACCTAAGAAACAGTGAGTACTGCCGCGTGCAGAGTGTGACTCTTTCCCTGACCAAACTTTGATCTGAGCATATTCATGTGATAGGCCTTATCTAACAGTGCTTGGAATAGTTATTCGCTGTACTCCCCCCTAGTGTTTACGTTCCCGTGGGTGGGTTCAATTCACTAGCAATAGTTTTGCGTTCCCGTGAGTGGGTTCAATTCACTAGCAATAGTTATACGTTCCCGTGGGTGGGTTCAATTCACTAGCAATAGTTTTGCGTTCCCGTGGGTGGGTTCAATTCACCAGCAATAGTTTTGCGTTCCCGTGAGTGGGTTCAATTCACTAGCAATAGTTTTGCGTTCCCGTGAGTGGGTTCAATTCACTAGCAATAGTTTTGCGTTCCCGTGAGTGGTCACTAGCAATAGTTTTGCGTTCCCGTGAGTGGGTTCAATTAATTCACTAGCAATAGTTTTACGTTCCCGTGAGTGGGTTCAATTCACTAGCAATAGTTTTGCGTTCCCGTGAGTGGGTTCAATTCACTAGCAATAGTTTTACTTTCCCTTGAGTGGGTTCAATTCACTAGCAATAGTTTTAAGTTGCCGTGAGTGCATGGGTTCACTTCACTAGCAATAGTTTTACGTTCCCGTGAGTGGGTTCAATTCACTAGCAATAGTTTTACTTTCCCTTGAGTGGGTTCAATTCACTAGCAATAGTTTTACGTTCCCGTGAGTGGGTTCAATTCACTAGCAATAGTTTTACTTTCCCTTGAGTGGGTTCAATTCACTAGCAATAGTTTTAAGTTGCCGTGAGTGCATGGGTTCACTTCACTAGCAATAGTTTTACGTTCCCGTGAGTGGGTTCAATTCACTAGCAATAGTTTTACGTTCCCTTGAGTGGGTTCAATTCACTAGCAATAGTTTTGCATTCCCTGAGTGGGTTCAATTCACTAGCAATAGTTTTGCGTTCCCGTTAGTGGGTTCAATTCACTAGCAATAGTTTTGCGTTCCGGTGAGTGGGTTCAATTCACTAGCAATAGTTTTGCGTTCCCGAGAGTGGATTCAATTCACTAGCAATAGTTTTACTTTCCCTTGAGTGGGTTCAATTCACTAGCAATAGTTTTACGTTCCCGTGAGTGGGTTCAATTAACTAGCAATAGTTTTACGTTCCCGTGAGTGGGTTCAATTCACTAGCAATAGTTTTAAGTTGCCGTGAGTGCATGGGTTCACTTCACTAGCAATAGTTTTACGTTCCCGTGAGTGGGTTCAATTCACTAGCAATAGTTTTACGTTCCCTTGAGTGGGTTCAATTCACTAGCAATAGTTTTGCGTTCCCGTGAGTGGGTTGAATTCACTAGCAATAGTTTTGCGTTCCCGTGAGTGGGTTCAATTCACTATAGCAATAGTTTTAAGTTGCCGTGAGTGGGTTCAATTCACTAGCAATAGTTTTGCGTTCCCGTGAGTGGGTTCAATTCACTAGCAATAGTTTTGCGTTCCCGTGAGTGGGTTCAATTCACTAGCAATAGTTTTGCGTTCCCGTGAGTGGGTTCAATTCACTAGCAATAGTTTTACGTTCCCGTAAGTGGTTCAATTCACTAGCAATAGTTTTACTTTCCCTTGAGTGGGTTCAATTCACTAGCAATAGTTTTAAGTTGCCGTGAGTGCATGGGTTCACTTCACTAGCAATAGTTTTACGTTCCCGTGAGTGGGTTCAATTCACTAGCAATAGTTTTGCGTTCCCGTGAGTGGGTTCAATTCACTAGCAATAGTTTTGCGTTCCCATGAGTGCATGGGTTCAATTCACTAGCAATAGTTTTGCGTTCCCGTGGGTGGGTTCAATTCACTAGCAATAGTTTTAAGTTCTCGTGAGTGGTCACTAGCAATAGTTTTGCGTTCCCATGAGTGGGTTCAATTCACTAGCAATAGTTTTGCGTTCCCGTGGGTGGGTTCAATTCACTAGCAATAGTTTTAAGTTCTCGTGAGTCGGTCACTAGCAATAGTTTTGCGTTCCCGTGGGTGGGTTCAATTCACTAGCAATAGTTTTAAGTTCCTGTGAGTGGTCACTAGCAATAGTTTTGCGTTCCCGTGAGTGGGTTCAATTCACTATAGCAATAGTTTTAAGTTGCCGTGAGTGGGTTCAATTCACTAGCAATAGTTTTGCGTTCCCGTGAGTGGGTTCAATTCACTAGCAATAGTTTTGCGTTCCCGTGAGTGGGTTCAATTCACTAGCAATAGTTTTGCGTTCCCGTGAGTGGGTTCAATTCACTAGCAATAGTTTTACTTTCCCTTGAGTGGGTTCAATTCACTAGCAATAGTTTTACGTTCCCGTAAGTGGGTTCAATTCACTAGCAATAGTTTTACTTTCCCTTGAGTGGGTTCAATTCACTAGCAATAGTTTTAAGTTGCCGTGAGTGCATGGGTTCACTTCACTAGCAATAGTTTTACGTTCCCGTGAGTGGGTTCAATTCACTAGCAATAGTTTTACTTTCCCTTGAGTGGGTTCAATTCACTAGCAATAGTTTTAAGTTGCCGTGAGTGCATGGGTTCACTTCACTAGCAATAGTTTTACGTTCCCGTGAGTGGGTTCAATTCACTAGCAATAGTTTTACGTTCCCTTGAGTGGGTTCAATTCACTAGCAATAGTTTTGCATTCCCTGAGTGGGTTCAATTCACTAGCAATAGTTTTGCGTTCCCGTGAGTGGGTTCAATTCACTAGCAATAGTTTTGCGTTCCGGTGAGTGGGTTCAATTCACTAGCAATAGTTTTGCGTTCCCGAGAGTGGGTTCAATTCACTAGCAATAGTTTTACTTTCCCTTGAGTGGGTTCAATTCACTAGCAATAGTTTTACGTTCCCGTGAGTGGGTTCAATTAACTAGCAATAGTTTTACGTTCCCGTGAGTGGGTTCAATTCACTAGCAATAGTTTTAAGTTGCCGTGAGTGCATGGGTTCACTTCACTAGCAATAGTTTTACGTTCCCGTGAGTGGGTTCAATTCACTAGCAATAGTTTTACGTTCCCTTGAGTGGGTTCAATTCACTAGCAATAGTTTTGCGTTCCCGTGAGTGGGTTGAATTCACTAGCAATAGTTTTGCGTTCCCGTGAGTGGGTTCAATTCACTATATCAATAGTTTTAAGTTGCCGTGAGTGGGTTCAATTCACTAGCAATAGTTTTACGTTCCCTTGAGTGGGTTCAATTCACTAGCAATAGTTTTGCGTTCCCGTGAGTGGGTTCAATTCACTAGCAATAGTTTTGCGTTCCCGTGAGTGGGTTCAATTCACTAGCAATAGTTTTGCGTTCCCGTGAGTGGGTTCAATTCACTAGCAATAGTTTTGCGTTCCCGTGAGTGGGTTCAATTCACTAGCAATAGTTTTACTTTCCCTTGAGTGGGTTCAATTCACTAGCAATAGTTTTACGTTCCCGTAAGTGGGTTCAATTCACTAGCAATAGTTTTACTTTCCCTTGAGTGGGTTCAATTCACTAGCAATAGTTTTAAGTTGCCGTGAGTGCATGGGTTCACTTCACTAGCAATAGTTTTACGTTCCCGTGAGTGGGTTCAATTCACTAGCAATAGTTTTACTTTCCCTTGAGTGGGTTCAATTCACTAGCAATAGTTTTACGTTCCCGTGAGTGGGTTCAATTCACTAGCAATAGTTTTACTTTCCCTTGAGTGGGTTCAATTCACTAGCAATAGTTTTAAGTTGCCGTGAGTGCATGGGTTCACTTCACTAGCAATAGTTTTACGTTCCCGTGAGTGGATTCAATTCACTAGCAATAGTTTTACGTTCCCTTGAGTGGGTTCAATTCACTAGCAATAGTTTTGCATTCCCTGAGTGGGTTCAATTCACTAGCAATAGTTTTGCGTTCCCGTGAGTGGGTTCAATTCACTAGCAATAGTTTTGCGTTCCGGTGAGTGGGTTCAATTCACTAGCAATAGTTTTGCGTTCCCGAGAGTGGGTTCAATTCACTAGCAATAGTTTTACTTTCCCTTGAGTGGGTTTAATTCACTAGCAATAGTTTTACGTTCCCGTGAGTGGGTTCAATTAACTAGCAATAGTTTTACGTTCCCGTGAGTGGGTTCAATTCACTAGCAATAGTTTTACTTTCCTGTGAGTGGGTTCAATTCACTAGCAATAGTTTTACGTTCCCGTGAGTGGGTTCAATTCACTAGCAACAGTTTTAAGTTCCCGTGAGTGGGTTCAATTCACTAGCAATAGTTTTGCGTTCCCGTGAGTGGGTTCAATTCACTAGCAATAGTTTTGCGTTCCCGTGAGTGGGTTTAATTCACTAGCAATAGTTTTACTTTTCCGTGGGTGGGTTCAATTCACTAGCAATAGTTTTTAGTTCCCGTGAGTGGTCACTAGCAATAGTTTTGCGTTCCCGTGGGTGGGTTCAATTCACTAGCAATAGTTTTGCGTTCTCGTAAGTGGGTTCAATTCACTAGCAATAGTTTTGCATTCCCTTGAGTGGGTTCAATTCACTAGCAATAGTTTTACGTTCCCGTGAGTGGGTTCAATTCACTAGCAATAGTTTTAAGTTCCCGTGAGTGGGTTCAATTCACTAGCAATAGTTTTGCGTTCCCGTGAGTGGGTTCAATTCACTAGCAATAGTTTTGCGTTCCCGTGAGTGGGTTCAATTCACTAGCAATAGTTTTGCGTTCCCGTGAGTGGGTTTAATTCACTAGCAATAGTTTTGCTTTCCCGTGGGTGGGTTCAATTCACTAGCAATAGTTTTAAGTTCCCGTGAGTGGTCACTAGCAATAGTTTTGCGTTCCCGTGGGTGGGTTCAATTCACTAGCAATAGTTTTGCGTTCCCGTGGGTGGGTTCAATTCACTAGCAATAGTTTTAAGTTCCTGTGAGTGGTCACTAGCAATAGTTTTGCGTTCCCGTGGGTGGGTTCAATTCACTAGCAATAGTTTTGCGTTCCCGTGAGTGGGTTCAATTCACTAGCAATAGTTTTACGTTCCGTGAGTGGGTTCAATTCACTATATAGCAATAGTTTTACGTTCCCGTGAGTGGGTTCAATTCACTAGCAATAGTTTTAAGTTCTCGTGAGTGGTCACTAGCAATAGTTTTGCGTTCCCGTGGGTGGGTTCAATTCACTAGCAATAGTTTTGCTTTCCCGTGGGTGGGTTCAATTCACTAGCAATAGTTTTAAGTTTCCGTGAGTGGTCACTAGCAATAGTTTTGCGTTCCCGTGGGTGGGTTCAATTCACTAGCAATAGTTTTGCGTTCTCGTAAGTGGGTTCAATTCACTAGCAATAGTTTTGCATTCCCTTGAGTGGGTTCAATTCACTAGCAATAGTTTTACGTTCCCGTGAGTGGGTTCAATTCACTAGCAATAGTTTTATGTTCCCGTGAGTGGGTTCAATTCACTAGCAATAGTTTTGCGTTCCCGTGAGTGGGTTCAATTCACTAGCAATAGTTTTGCGTTCCCGTGAGTGGGTTTAATTCACTAGCAATAGTTTTGCGTTCCCGTGGGTGGGTTCAATTCACTAGCAATAGTTTTGCGTTCCCGTGAGTGGGTTTAATTCACTAGCAATAGTTTTGCGTTCCCGTGGGTGGGTTCAATTCACTAGCAATAGTTTTGCGTTCCCGTGAGTGGGTTCAATTCACTAGCAATAGTTTTAAGATCCCATGAGTGGGTTCAATTCACTAGCAATAGTTTTACGTTCCCGTGAGTGGGTTCAATAATTCACAACAGCTGCATTGTACCTCACTCCTTGTTTTGTGTTTTTTATGCGAGTGCGCTGAATGCGCCAGGGAAAGCTTAGGTTTTCTGAATGCTTAGAAACAGACTTTTCAAATGGTACCATCAAAGTTCATGAAAGATAACATTATTTGCCAATTTAGTCCCCATGGTCCGAGGTCAAAAAATAACAAATTAAGGGCCCGGATGAAATATTGGATTGAAACACGTCATTTGAAATAAATTATATTTTTCTAAGCTTTCGAAATAATTATTATATAAAATTTTTGCCATTGAATCAACTGTTATGGCTGTTGTAAGACCCCCACCCCTCGTGAATCTTTCAGCTGTTGAAAGACACCCCCCTTCCGTTTAATTCGTGAATCTTTCAGCTGCCATAACTTAAATTCTGTGGATCGATAGTCAAACATTTTTTGAATGCTTAGAAACACCTTTCAAATGGTATATGATAGTTTGATGTTTTTTATGCGTTGTACTCCCCCCCCCCCCTTGTGTAACAGTGTTTTTAGTGGAATAGTTATTGTTTTTTATGTGCTGTACTCCCCCCTTGTGTTGTATTTTTTATGCGAGTGCGCTGAATGCGCCAGCGAAAGTCTTAGGCTCTCTCTCGCGAGTTGGCTGAATGCGCTAGCGAACGTCTTAGGGTTGGCTGAATGCACTAGCAAACGTCTTAGGCTCTCTCTCGCGAGTTGGCTGAATGCGCCAGCGAAAGTCTTAGGCTCTCGCAAGTTGGCTGAATGCGCTAGCGAACGTCTTAGGCTCTCGCAAGTTGGCTGAATGCGCTAGCGAACGTCTTAGGCTCTCGCGAGTTGGCTGAATGCGCCACGAAAATAACCCGCTATACGATAGTTGGAATAGTTAGTATTTTTTATGCACTGTACTCCCCCCTTGCATGTGTGACGGTGTTTTGGGTTAGTTAGTGTTCACTTCTCTATAATTACATACATGCATTAATTTGGGTGACAATTTGTGGGACATTATGATCATTGACGTGTGCAATAAATGATGTATATATACTGTGTGTGTGTGCAGGACTGAACACCAGCCCCCGGCATGTATCATGAGGGACGCTGTACAGAGATGTTAGGGCAAGTTCCTTTAATTAGATCTGAGATATTGTAATTATTTCCTTCTTCCAGGTTGTTTGTGGCTAAATGTGCTTATAGTTGCCATGGAGATGGAGATAGTAATTGACTGAAGTCATGTACCTACCTCTCGATAGAAGGAAACAAGGATTTGTCAATAATTATAGTACTGTGATAAATAAATGTTTTGTCAACTTCGATTCTCTAAGATCATAATTATTCATAACTATACTTATACTATTGTTCTTGTTCTTACAAAACTTTAAATTATGTTACGTTGTTTCATATTAATTATATATTGAGTACAGCAGCCATTCAGTGTTAGGTAGTGCCAGACCATCAAACCATCACCTTGCCCATCCATATATACACAACCATCAACCTACACAGAGAGCATGAGAGACTTGTCACACAACATAGCTAGCTACTTATCTGTGTGTATGTGGCTCCTCCACAACCGTCAGCCTACACAGAGAGCATGAGAGACATGCCACACGACATAGCTAGCTACTCATCTGTGTGTATGCTGTTACAGTGGCTCCTCCACACAATCAACCTACACAGAGAGCATGAGAGATACTGTACACAATGGAACTACTTATCTTTTGCTGTGAAGAGACATCCACCTACACACCATAGAAGCCAGCCATACTTATCTTTATTGTCTCCATAGCTGCACACAAAACAATCAAGAGACACTATAAATGATAGTAGTGGGCGTTGAGATCTGAGCCCCTCCCCCACATCTCCAGTCAAGCCCCACCCCCTTCAGCACCTGCAATACATTATACAGTGATGAGGTTAGTAATCCTCCCTGGGTCCCAGAGCAGCATGGCTTGTCTGTACCTGGAGGAGAGAGGAGACAAAATCAGTGAGAGAATGGAACACTACCTATAGTACAGTAGCTAGTAGGAGGAGCTGTGTGTGTGCATTGTGGCTGCAAGAGAACAAGCAAATGCATGGTTACATTGAGAGCATCAGTTCAAACAAAACCATCCACTCCACACAATACAATACCAGCCAATCACCACCACAGCTGACAACCATCAGCCTAGTATTATCAATACACACACAATACATAATTATAACACCAGACAACAAAATTACACCCATAGCTGTTTGTGCTGTCCAGAGAAGAGATGAGAAATTCCCACAACAACAAATCAATTCAACAGCGAAGACCACCAATTAATTCAGATCATTATTATCATCATAATACCAGACCAGGAGTGAATGCACTTCTGACCAGACAAATCATTATAATCAAATCACACATCACCAAACCAGACTATGCAACAAAATTTCGCAACCACAACAACCAATCAAATCATCCACAGAAGGACCACCACCAGTAGTTTCCTTGCACAATATGTGGTTGCCAAAATGATGATCACCTTTGAGAAAAAATCACACACAAAACAAACTCCAAATGCTAAAATCATAAAAAACTGTTCTAAAAATTAAATTCTACACTATTTTTTACCCCTGGGAACAGCTGTTGTTTGCTAGACTCTTCCAGGGCTTGCTGTGGAAAGCCCTTCTTGTTCACTCACTTTCTGGTCCCGTTTCTTACCATTGATTTTACTGTACGAAAATACTCCCACTCACTACTTTCAGTCTGACATCTCTACCAATAGGTGTCAGCTGCAGCAGTCCTGCTTCTCTTGGCTGCTAAAGAATCTGGGTGGGGCTGCTACTGGACTGAAGCTAGGACGCCTTCTAATTCCATCCACCCTCAAGGTACCCATTAGCCTAGACTCAAGTCCCCTCTTCTAAAGCGGCCTTGAATTGAGGCTAGGTACCCATATAAGCTTATATCATACAGAAATTTTTTTGATACAGACACTTGAATACTACTGTTGTTTTTATACCACCCAAAAAA
This sequence comes from Halichondria panicea, assembly GCF_963675165.1. Lineage (NCBI taxonomy): Eukaryota > Metazoa > Porifera > Demospongiae > Suberitida > Halichondriidae > Halichondria > Halichondria panicea. Next base: position 605,959 of record NC_087377.1, read on the forward strand.
CACAAAATATTTATAACATGAACAAACATTTTTTAATAATAATATAGAGCTGCAGGCATGGCCAAGAGGCCACACTGGACCACGGAGGAGGTTCTACAAGACATCTTGAATGATGAGGAACCTGCAGAGGAGTGGGAAGAGGATATGGAAGAGGTAACAGCGGACAGGGATGAGCCTGTCATGCAGGGCAGTGACGAAGAATTTTCTGATTGGGATGAAGGTGGGGTCTAAAACTAAACTGAATACCGATATAATTTATTACAACGTACATGTAGAAATGGAGCCCCCGTCAACAGACAGCAATCCTGCACAAGGTAAATTAAATTGCGACAGTGCCAATGAAAAGGGACCTTAACGCGGCAATAATTAAATTAAGCTATAGGCCAATTTAGTAGAAATAAAAAACATGGGCAAAAATTTTTTTTTCACAGGTGCTAACTTCAACCCTTCCTCTACCTACCTGTAAAAATTTGGGTCTCTACGAAGCTTTAAACAGGTCAAGCGCGGACGTTGAAGAAACTCACCGAACGCTCATTTTGAAATTTACTGTCTACGTGAGGGGAAATTCCCTATTATTGTTAATTATTTTTAACAATAATAATTATAAGGTTAACAATTTGTACCAGCTATTGATAAATCCTTTCCTAGACGACACAAGTGACGACACAAGTGACGACAACACAAGTGGTCCAAGCAACTCGTCACACGGTTTGTGCAATGTTATGAAGTACAATTACAATCAGTTAGACTACCACACAAAACTATTGTACAGGTAATTATTATTACCCTCACATTTATTTAGGCAATGAGCAACCTACCTGGAGGAGTGAATTGCACACCCTGACTATCAAGTCATTTGAGTCAACAGTAGGACCAACAGTGGACATCTCAGAGAGGCCAGAAGAAGTGTTTCTGCTATTTTTTAACAATGGTCTGCAGGAACACATTGTGTGTGACTACGCTAGATACCGAACGTGGACTCAACTCACAGTTGAAGAGCTCCGGGCCTTCTTCGGATTCTCCATCCTCATCTTGTTTCACGAGATGATCCCTCGTACGATCGGTTAGGGAAGATCCGCCCCCTCATTGAGCACCTGGGTGAGAGGTTCGAAGCTTTGTACAACCCTACACAGAATGTAGCAGTGGACGAAGCAATGATTAAGTTTCAGGGGCGGTCTTCCCTAAAGCAATATATGCCTATGAAACCGATCAAACGGGGGATCAAGGTGTGGGTATTGGCAGATAGTGCTAACAGCTATTTCCACAAATTTGACATATACACGGGGAAGCAAAAGAAGAGACAGGTTGGACTTGGTGAGTATGTTGTCAAAACACTTACCGACGGGCTGAAGAAGAAAAACCACCACGTTTTCTTTGACAACTTTTTTACGAGCCCCAAACTTCTTGAAGATATGGAGAAAGATGGTATTTATGGGTGTGGTGTAGTTCGGAGGGATAGGAAAGGTTTACCACCAGGACTGAAGAAACATGGGGTGAAGAAGAGGTACTATTGTGCGTGTGTGTGTATGTGTATGCTTTTGCGAGTGTGTGTGTGTGTGTGTGTGTGTGTGGTGTGTGTGTGTGTGTGTGTGTGTGTGTGTGTGTGGTGTGGTGTGTGTGACTGTGCTAACTAAAATTATTTATCTCACCTTTGACAGAGGAGAATCCAAGATATTCCAGAAGGGACCACTGGTGGCATGTGCATGGCACGACAGCAAGGTGCTCACGATCCTCTGAACGACGTCGCAACCAGTAGCAACAGGATTCGTTCTCAGGCGTCAGAGAGACGGTTTAAGAATGCCTGTGAGTTGCCCTGATAGCATAATAATCTACAACAAGCACATGGAAGGCGTGGACAGAGGGGACCATATACGCGGATATTATTCCTGTCAAACAAGAAATCGGAAGTTCTACAAGTATATATTTTATTTCCTATTTGATGTTTCTATCATATTTTACACACTCACTAATTATACCTCCAAGCCGAATCAAAACGTAAAAGACTTCCGCCTCCAACTGGCCAAGGAGCTGATTGGTACGTACTATTCAAGGAGACTCCCAGGCCGCTCAAGTAGAGTCCAGCGCCCTCTTCAGCTCCCTCTCAAAATGTGCCTGCAACCACCTGCAAAGAGATGTAAACGGGGATGGTGTGCGTTCTGCTGGAAGGACTCCAACAAGAGGACTGACAGATGTAACGAGTGTGGTGTCTGGCTCTGCCATGGTGGAAACCCAACATCAGACTGTTTCTATTTGTGGCATAAGAACTTGTAAATATTATAATTATTATCTTATTTACTGTTTATGATAATTATTATTTATTAGTACGGCTTCATTATAGTCACATGATGTACGCTAATGATACACACTAATCATTATAATTATTTAAAGCAACAAAGCTACGCGTACATATATACGTACTGCATCGCTCGGTAGATTAATAATACACAGCCTATCACTCACCTTGTGACACGTACGTTTGGTTGACTGCTCCACCACCTGAGAATCACACGCATCTGTGATCCAGCAATACTCTGTACACACAAAGAAAGATGATGAAGGGTTCTTAGTACTACAAATTCTAGATACAATGAAAGCACCGCAGGTGCTGATGCCTCGGTGGAGATACCAAAGCTACATAACATAAAGCTACTAATAGCTACTAATAGCACATGATAAACAATTTAATTTTGCTGAGTTGGTAATGATCGACCATGACTGTTGTTAAAAACGATTGATGCCCAAAAGTTCAAGTCTAAAGCTGCATTCAAGTAGCAGAGCCTTGCAGCTCTCTTATCACTCTTGCAGCTACCAATAGCTAGCGTTCTATAGTGCAGAGCTAACTACTAAGTAGAGTAGCAACACTCGGTAAACAAGTTTGGCTACGTGTTCTTCTGAAAAGGCTGCAATGGCATTCCAAGTAAGCAAAACTAGGCATAACTCGAGAACGAAGCATTATTTGGCAAATCCACGAATTTAAATCCATGACTAGAAGCCTATAGAAACTCTTACTTGCACTTGATTCATCCTTGAGCAGCTGTAGCAGTCTACACACACGCACGCACGCACGCACGCACGCGCACACACACACACACACACACACAGACACACACTATCGTATACCTCGCTTGCGCATGCGCACCGAGGCTATCTGCCATTCAGGCTGTATTATTTTATCAAAGTGTATCATAGGCCCTAAAGAATATCACTACAGTCAACATACAGCTTAGGAAGCTTGGTAGAGCTGGGCCACTGCAAGTGTTTCTTCGTTCACAGTCACACACGAGATCACATTTGTATATAAGCCACACCTAGTACATACAGTACCTGCACACAAAAAAAGGTGAAGCAAAGCTTCTTAGGAGTTTAAACTCTACAGCTATGTGCTATATACCAAGCACAATAAGTATTAGACTGTATGAAGCTTCTAGAGAATCGAAAAAGCCAAGTAACAAAGTGGAATTATACACAACTACTACTTACCACTTGACAGAAGCAGATCACAGCCAAATTTTCGAGATAGTAAGCGATTCGGGCATCATCTTGTAGATCTTTGACTGATCAACTTGAGCTGCAATAATTGATCGTGTATGTACAGTCTTGTAGCACTACTAAATACACACATTATCTCGCGCTGTTTCTGCAACACAGTGGAAAGCTCGCGATGTTTTTATAACACAGCGGAAGGCTGCAAAAAAAATCAAGTCAATCAATAAAACATGACCAAATAAACAACTACAATGCTCCACAAGGCTTCCTAGCCTAACATTCCTGCAAACATGCAAGCTACAAGCAAGCAAAGAAACTCACCTCTTCCAGCAAGACACTGAGCTTCTTCTTCAAACGGGTCAGGTGGCATATCCGGCACCTGATCCCTTCAAACTTCAAAGGAACTGAGCTTCTGGAATTAACTGGATCTGAGAATATTTCAGGCCATTGACGTCAGAGTCTCAGTTTCAGAGCTGGAGGTAAAGCCTTTGAAGTGATCCTTTTGACGAGGCCTTGAATTCCAATTCATTTTCAGTCCCTCTAACTCTGGGTCTTCTCTTGCTCCACTCGAAGGAAAGGCTCTTGTCCCTCAACTCTCGATCAGAGGCAAAGGACAGGGCAAGGAGGAACACATCATCTCCTTCGCTGACTTCCTGACAGTGTAACGTGGGGTAATGGATGTTAGTAGATACTCTTGCACACATGCATAATTATAACAAAATTACTCACTTCTGCAAACCAGCATTCTTGGTGATCGAGGACTGAGAGAGATTTCACTGGTGCATGTATAATTATAGCTCCATTAGTATGAGGACCTCGTGTACATCACTGGATATCTGCTTAGTAATGGATGAAATGTATGTCACAGAATACGAGCAATCAGACAGAGCCTTGGTGACAGCAATCTCTTGTTTGGTGAGGTAGACGTCAGCATCATTGTTCACTGCCAGTCTCTTCAGAGCTAGCTTGCGTCCATTACTGGCTCTGACCACAAAGACGACATGCAGTAAAGCCACCTAGTGTGTGTGTGTGTGTGGGGTGAGGGGGTGAGGGAGTGTGTGAGAGAGTGTAGGTACTGTACAGTGGATTGCGCTTGCAACAGAATTTCACAATATGAAGATTATCGTTAATTTATGTGTGTGTGTGTGTGGGTGGGGGGGTGGTGTGTGTGTGTGTGTGTGTGTGGGGGATGGTGTGTGTGTGTGTGGGGGGGATGGTGTGTGTGTGTGTGTGGGGGGGTGGTGTGTGCGTGTGTGTGTGGGGGGTGGTGTGGGAGGATAATGGCTGACAATACTTATATAGGACAGCTAGTACATTTTGCAAAAGAGCCGACTTGGCATTTATTAATTTGGCATCTCAGGCGTGTTTACTACAACAATGAGGTTGTATCCTAAACAGGTTATGAGAAGTCTCACCCAGGTAAGGCTATATGCAAGGCCAGGTCTAATCCCCCAGTCAGTGTGAAGACAACACTTCAAGAGTCAAATTAGAGTCAAATTCCCCGTACCTCCCGTGGGGGGGGGGGCAACACATTGAGAGGCATTATCACCTGATCATGATTATACAGTATAGGTAGTTGTCACCTGAGCTGAAACGGTACTTGCTGACACAGCAGACACTGGAGTGTCCCACAATTCGTTGAGATGTCCCTGTACTGAGGGGATAGCAGCAAACACAGAGGTCAAAGTACACAGAATTGTAGGAGAGTTTGTAGCCATTCAGCTTGTTGAGATTCAGTAGCAGTAAGCTGTGCAAATTAATGATAGGCTTTCCAATAACTATAGAATTGCATGGACAATCTCAACTATACATAAAAGTCCTACTGAAAATTAATAAGTCATCAATTATTATTGTCTAGTAATATTAAAGGTAGCGCTCACCTTTCCCCTGAGTTAGAGTGTTGGTCCATTGTGTCCAGTGCACCGTGCTAGCTAGTAGGACCACTCCAATGGATGTGCTCTCAGAGTATTAGAACTGATGAATGAAGCACATGGACAGTGGGTAAAGGATCGTCAAACCATTAGACAAAATATGGATCATTTTGTAGATTTGAAGACACAATCACACACAAGATGGAGACGGCTGGGGAGGAAAAGCGTTCACTTGTCCTTCCCTCTAGGAGCTTCAACAAGGCTGGATATCGGGTGGATACTCCTCCAAAAGACCAGCAGCAATGGATCACGAGGCAAAGAGCAGCGAAGCGAGTACAAGTGAGTGGCTAGTCATGATCAAAAGTGGACCACCTAGTATAGTGTATAGGCTGCTTTAGATGACTGGCATTCAATATCTGCCATTACTAGTGATCAAACTATACAGCCTCTGTGACAAATGCATCCATTGCTGCACATTTGTTGACCCGTTACTTCATTGCGTACAGTGATGGAGAGAACGAGAGGGGCGGAGTCAGTGACCAGTTGCTATGACAACATATGATGGAAGAGTTACAAGGTGACACTGTAGAGTTTGCGTACGACCCATTGGACGTCTTGCACTGCAGATAAAGGAACACAATTAAGAAATAGTGAGTACAGCCGCGTGCAGAGTGCGACTCTTTCCCCCACCAGAACTGTGATCTGAGCATGTCATGTGATAGGCCTTGTCTAGAGCTACAGAGTGCATCTCTTAGTTTTGATATTGATTGCTTTTTAGTGAAGTTATGACCTCCTGAAAGTTGCTTAAATTATACATTTTATGGGGAAAGTGTTGTGTTAAATCAGGCCTAAGTTTGAGAGCCCCATAACTTGTGTCCGTCTCCAAGATAATGTGTGTATTTAGTAGTGCTACAAGACTGTACATACACTATCAATTATTGCAGCTCAAGTTGATTTGAAGAAATAAAAATGTTTAAGATAATAATTGTTATGGTGGAATTATCTACTAGTGAGTGAGTGGTGTTCTCTCACTTGTTAGATTCTTGAGGGTCAGTTGTTCCCTCTGTTGGATGCTGATGATGATCCAGCCATTGGACGTCAGAGAAAAATACAATCGACCTAAGAAACAGTGAGTACTGCCGCGTGCAGAGTGTGACTCTTTCCCTGACCAAACTTTGATCTGAGCATATTCATGTGATAGGCCTTATCTAACAGTGCTTGGAATAGTTATTCGCTGTACTCCCCCCTAGTGTTTACGTTCCCGTGGGTGGGTTCAATTCACTAGCAATAGTTTTGCGTTCCCGTGAGTGGGTTCAATTCACTAGCAATAGTTTTACGTTCCCGTGGGTGGGTTCAATTCACTAGCAATAGTTTTGCGTTCCCGTGGGTGGGTTCAATTCACCAGCAATAGTTTTGCGTTCCCGTGAGTGGGTTCAATTCACTAGCAATAGTTTTGCGTTCCCGTGAGTGGGTTCAATTCACTAGCAATAGTTTTGCGTTCCCGTGAGTGGTCACTAGCAATAGTTTTGCGTTCCCGTGAGTGGGTTCAATTAATTCACTAGCAATAGTTTTACGTTCCCGTGAGTGGGTTCATTTCACTAGCAATAGTTTTGCGTTCCCGTGAGTGGGTTCAATTCACTGACAATAGTTTTACGTTCCCGTGAGTGGGTTCAATTCACTAGCAATAGTTTTGCGTTCCCGTGGGTGGGTTCAATTCACTAGCAATAGTTTTGCGTTCCCGTGGGTGGGTTCAATTCACTAGCAATAGTTTTACGTTCCCGTGAGTGGGTTCAATTCACTAGCAATAGTTTTACGTTCCGTGAGTGGGTTCAATTCACTAGCAATAGTTTTAAGTTCCCGTGAGTGGTCACTAGCAATAGTTTTGCATTCCCATGAGTGGGTTCAATTCACTAGCAATAGTTTTGCGTTCCCGTGGGTGGGTTCAATTCACTAGCAATAGTTTTACGTTCCCGTGAGTGGGTTCAATTCACTAGCAATAGTTTTACGTTCCGTGAGTGGGTTCAATTCACTAGCAATAGTTTTAAGTTCCCGTGAGTGGTCACTAGCAATAGTTTTGCATTCCCATGAGTGGGTTCAATTCACTAGCAATAGTTTTGCGTTCCCGTGGGTGGGTTCAATTCACTAGCAATAGTTTTAAGTTCTCGTGAGTGGTCACTAGAATAGTTTTGCGTTCCCATGAGTGGGTTCAATTCACTAGCAATAGTTTTGCGTTCCCGTGGGTGGGTTCAATTCACTAGCAATAGTTTTAAGTTCTCGTGAGTCGGTCACTAGCAATAGTTTTGCGTTCCCATGGGTGGGTTCAATTCACTAGCAATAGTTTTAAGTTCCTGTGAGTGGTCACTAGCAATAGTTTTGCGTTCCCGTGGGTGGGTTCAATTCACTAGCAATAGTTTTGCGTTCCCGTGAGTGGGTTCAATTCACTAGCAATAGTTTTACGTTCCGTGAGTGGGTTCAATTCACTAGCAATAGTTTTACGTTCCCGTGAGTGGGTTCAATTCACTAGCAATAGTTTTAAGTTCTCGTGAGTGGTCACTAGCAATAGTTTTGCGTTCCCGTGGGTGGGTTCAATTCACTAGCAATAGTTTTGCTTTCCCGTGGGTGGGTTCAATTCACTAGCAATAGTTTTGCGTTCTCGTAAGTGGGTTCAATTCACTAGCAATAGTTTTGCATTCCCTTGAGTGGGTTCAATTCACTAGCAATAGTTTTACGTTCCCGTGAGTGGGTTCAATTCACTAGCAATAGTTTTAAGTTCCCGTGAGTGGGTTCAATTCACTAGCAATAGTTTTGCGTTCCCGTGAGTGGGTTCAATTCACTAGCAATAGTTTTGCGTTCCCATGAGTGGGTTCAATTCACTAGCAATAGTTTTGCGTTCCCGTGGGTGGGTTAAATTCACTAGCAATAGTTTTAAGTTCTCGTGAGTGGTCACTAGCAATAGTTTTGCGTTCCCATGAGTGGGTTCAATTCACTAGCAATAGTTTTGCGTTCCCGTGGGTGGGTTCAATTCACTAGCAATAGTTTTAAGTTCTCGTGAGTCGGTCACTAGCAATAGTTTTGCGTTCCCGTGGGTGGGTTCAATTCACTAGCAATAGTTTTAAGTTCCTGTGAGTGGTTACTAGCAATAGTTTTGCGTTCCCGTGAATGGGTTCAATTCACTAGCAATAGTTTTGCGTTCCCGTGAGTGGGTTCAATTCACTAGCAATAGTTTTACGTTCCGTGAGTGGGTTCAATTCACTAGCAATAGTTTTACGTTCCCGTGAGTGGGTTCAATTCACTAGCAATAGTTTTAAGTTCTCGTGAGTGGTCACTAGCAATAGTTTTGCGTTCCCGTGGGTGGGTTCAATTCACTAGCAATAGTTTTGCTTTCCCGTGGGTGGGTTCAATTCACTAGCAATAGTTTTAAGTTTCCGTGAGTGGTCACTAGCAATAGTTTTGCGTTCCCGTGGGTGGGTTCAATTCACTAGCAATAGTTTTGCGTTCTCGTAAGTGGGTTCAATTCACTAGCAATAGTTTTGCATTCCCTTGAGTGGGTTCAATTCACTAGCAATAGTTTTACGTTCCCGTGAGTGGGTTCAATTCACTAGCAATAGTTTTAAGTTCCCGTGAGTGGGTTCAATTCACTAGCAATAGTTTTGCGTTCCCGTAAGTGGGTTCAATTCACTAGCAATAGTTTTGCGTTCCCGTGAATGGGTTTAATTCACTAGCAATAGTTTTGCGTTCCCGTGGGTGGGTTCAATTCACTAGCAATAGTTTTGCGTTCCCGTGAGTGGGTTCAATTCACTAGCAATAGTTTTAAGATCCCATGAGTGGGTTCAATTCACTAGCAATAGTTTTACGTTCCTGTGAGTGGGTTCAATTCACTAGCAATAGTTTTACTTTCCCATGAGTGGGTTCAATAATTCACAACAGCTGCATTGTACCTCACTCCTTGTTTTGTGTTTTTTATGCGAGTGCGCTGAATGTGCCAGGGAAAGCTTAGGTTTTCTGAATGCTTAGAAACAGACCTTTCAAATAGTACCATCAAAGTTCATGAAAGATAACATTATTTGCCAATTTAGTCCCCATGGTCCGAGGTCAAAAAATAACAAATTAAGGGCCCGGATGAAATATTGGATTGAAACACGTCATTTGAAATAAATTATATTTTTCTAAGCTTTCGAAATAATTATATAAAATTTTTCCCATTGAATCAACTGTTATGGCTGTTGTAAGACCCCCACCCCTCGTGAATCTTTCAGCTGTTGAAAGACACCCCCCTTCCGTTTAATTCGTGAATCTTTCAGCTGCCATAACTTAAATTCTGTGGATCGAAACTTAAATTCTGTGGATCGAAAGTCAAACATTTTTTGAATGCTTAGAAACACCTTTCAAATGGTATATGATAGTTTGATGTTTTTTATGCGTTGTACTCCCCCCCCCCCTTGTGTAACAGTGTTTTTAGTGGAATAGTTATTGTTTTTTATGTGCTGTACTCCCCCCTTGTGTTGTATTTTTTATGCGAGTGCGCTGAATGCGCCAGCGAAAGTCTTAGGATCTCTCTCGCGAGTTGGCTGAATGCGCCAGCGAAAGTCTTAGGCTCTCTCTCGCGAGTTGGCTGAATGCACCAGCGAAAGTCTTAGGCTCTCGCAAGTTGGCTGAATGCGCTAGCGAACGTCTTAGGCTCTCGCAAGTTGGCTGAATGCGCTAGCGAACGTCTTAGGCTCTCGCGAGTTGGCTGAATGCGCCACGAAAATAACCCGCTATACGATAGTTGGAATAGTTAGTGTTTTTTATGCATTGTACTCCCCCCTTGCATGTGTGACGGTGTTTTGGGTTAGTTAGTGTTCACTTCTCTATAATTACATACATGCATTAATTTGGGTGACAATTTGTGGGACATTATGATCATTGACGTGTGCAATAAATGATGTATATATACTGTGTGTGTGCATGTGCAGGACTGAACCAGCCCCCGGCATGTATCATGAGGGACGCTGTACAGAGATGTTAGGGCAAGTTCCTTTAATTAGATCCAGATATTGTAATTATTTCCTTCTTCCAGGTTGTTGGTGGCTAAACGTGCTTATAGTTGCCATGGAGATGGAGATGGTATTTGACTGAAGTCATGTACCTACCTCTCGATAGAAGGAAACAAGGATTTGTCAATAATTATAGTACTGTGATAAATAAATGTTTTGTCAACTTCGATTCTCTAAGATCATAATTATTCACAACTATAATTATACTATTGTTCTTGTTCTTACAAAACTTTAAATTATGTTACGTTGTTTCATATTAATTATATATCGAGTACAGCAGCCATTCAGTGTTAGGTAGTGCCAGACCATCAAACCATCACCTTGTCCATCCATATATACACAACCATCAACCTACACAGAGAGCATGAGAGACTTGTCACACAACATAGCTAGCTACTTATCTGTGTGTATGTGGCTCCTCCACAACCGTCAACCTACACAGAGAGCATGAGAGACATGCCACACGACATAGCTAGCTACTCATCTGTGTGTATGCTGTTACAGTGGCTCCTCCACACAATCAACCTACACTGAGAGCATGAGAGATACTGTACACAATGGAACTACTTATCTTTTGCTGTGAAGAGACATCCACCTACACACAATAGAAGCCAGCCATACTTATCTTTATTGTCTCCATAGCTGCACACAAAACAATCAAGAGACACTATAAATGATAGTAGTGGGCGTTGAGATCTGAGCCCCTCCCCCTTCAGTACCTGCAATACATTATACAGTGATGAGGTTAGTAATCCTCCCTGGGTCCCAGAGCAGCATGGCTTGTCTGTACCTGGAGGAGAGAGGAGACAAAAGCAGTGAGAGAATGGAACACTAGCTATAGTACAGTAGCTAGTAGGAGGAGCTGTGTGTGTGTGCATTGTGGCTGCAAGAGAACAAGCAAATGCATGGTTACATTGAGATCAGCAGTTCAAACAAAACCATCCACTCCACACAATACAATACCAGCCAATCACCACCACAGCTGACAACCATCAGCCTAGTATTATCAATAATACATAATTATAACACCAGACAACAAAAATTTAATTACACCCATAGCTGTTTGTGCTGTGCAGAGAAGAGATGAGAAATACCCACAACAACAAATCAATTCAACAGTGAAGACTACCAATTAATTCAGATCATTATTATCATCATAATACCAGACCAGGAATGAATGCACTCCTGACCAGACAAATCATTATAATCAAATCACACATCATCACCAAGCCAGACTGTGCAACGAAATTTCCCAACCACAACAACCAATCAAATCATCCACAGAAGGTTTAGTTTCCTTGCACAATATTTGGTTGCCAAAATGATGATCACCTTTGAGAAAAAATCACACACAAAACAAACACCAAATGCTAAAATCATAAAAAACTGTTCTAAAAATTAAATTCTGCACTATTTTTACCCCTGGGAACAGCTGTTGTTTGCTAGACTCTTCCAGGGCTTGCTGTGGAAAGCCCTTCTTGTTCACTCACTGTCTGGTCCTGTTTCTTACCATTGAATTTACTGTACAAAAATACTCCCACTCACTACTTTCAGTCTGACATCTCTACCAATAGGTGTCAGCTAGCTGCAGCAGTCCTGCTTCTCTTGGCTGCTAAAGAATCTGGGTGGGGCTGCTGCTGGACTGAATCTAGGACGCCTTCTAATTCTATCCATCGTCAAGGTACCCATATATAAAGTAAAAAGCTTATATCATACAGAAATTTTTTTGATACAGACACTTGAATACTACTGTTGTTTTTATACCACCCAACAAACACAAAATATTTATAACATGAACAAACATTTTTTAATAATAATATAGAGCTGCAGGCATGGCCAAGAGGCCACACTGGACCACGGAGGAGGTTCTACAAGACATCTTGAATGATGAGGAACCTGCAGAGGAGTGGGAAGAGGATATAGAAGAGGTAACAGCGGACAGGGATGAGCCAGTCATGCAGGGCAGTGACAAAGAATTTTCTGATTGGGATGAAGGTGGGGTCTAAAACTAAACTGAATACCGATATAATTTATTACAACGCACATGTAGAAATGGAGCCCCCGTCAACAGACAGCAATCCTGCACAAGGTAAATATTAATAATTATAAGGTTAACAATTTGTACCAGCTATTGATAAATCCTTTCCTAGACGACGCAAGTGACGACACAAGTGGTCCAAGCAACTCGTCACACGGTTTGTGCAATGTTATGAAGTACAAATACAATCAGTTCGACTTAATTTACAAAACATTAAATTATAATGTTACCTTGTTTCATATTAATTATAAATTATAGACCAAGGAACAAGTACAGCAGTCATTCAGTGTTAGGTAGTGCCAGACCATCAAACCATCGCCTTGTCCATCCATATATACACAACCATTAACCTACGTAGGGAGATAAAAGACTTGCTACACAACATAGCTATAGCTACTCATCTGTAAATTGCAGCCATTCAGTGTTAGGTAGTGCCAGACCATCACCCTACGTAGGGAGATAAAAGACTTGCTACTCATCTGTATGTATGCTGTTACAGTGGCTCCTCCACAACCATCAACCTACACAGAGAGCATGAGAGACTTGTCACACAACATAGCTAGCTACTCATCTGTGTGTATGCTGTTACAGTGGCTTCTCCACACACAAATCAACCTACACAGAGAGCATGAGAGACACTGTACACAATGGAGCTACTTATCTTTTGCTGTGAAGAGACATCCACCTACACACCATAGAAGCCAGCCGTTGATGTCTCCATAGCTGCACACAAAACAATTGAGAGACACTATAAATGATAGTAGTGGGCGGTGAGATCTGAGCCCCTCCCCAACATCTCCAGTCAAGCCCCACCCCCTTCAGTACCTGCAATACATTATACAGTGATGAGGTTAGTAATCCTCCCTGGGTCCCAGAGCAGCATGGCTTGTCTGTACCTGGGGGAGAGAGGAGACAAAAGCAGTGAGAGAATGGAACACTAGTACAGTAGCTAGTAGGAGGAGCTGTGTGTGTGTGCATTGTGGCTGCAAGAGATGCATGGTTACATTGAGAGCAGCAGTTCAAACAAAACCATCCACTCCACACAATACAATACCAGCCAATCACCACCACAGCTGACAACCATCATCCTAGTATTATCAATACACACACAATACATAATTATAACACCAGACAACAAAATTACACCCATAGCTGTTTGTGCTGTGCAGAGAAGAGATGAGAAATTCCCACAACCACAAATCAATTCAACAGCGAAGACCACCAATTAATTCAGATCATTATTATCATCTTAATACCAGACCTTGAATGAATGCACTCCTGACCAGACAAATCATTATAATCAAATCACACATCATCACCAAACCAGACTGTGCAACAAAATTTCCCAACCCCACAACAACCACACACATAAATGAAAGGTGTCAATTTGGCATGCAAACGCGTGTCAAACTGCTTTCCCAAAAATTAACACACTAACACGGGTGTCAAATTAATATATGTCATTTTTACTGTGTCAAAACTGAAACATGCTGTAACTTTTGGTGTGTCGAACAGAGGTATGTCATTTTAAAACGTCACGGTTACAAGAATATGACCATATAAATAAAAATACACAAAAGGAACGCCGGAATTATACATAAATATCAAGTAAAACTGAATATAACATAATCATAATTGATACAGTCGGTAACTAACTCGGTAATAACTTGGTAACAGTAAATGTACAGTTGGGGTAACTAATGTTGATCTAGCAAGTTTATGAATGATGAGTATACCTCACTGTTTTTTTTACAGATGTCTCTTTCACACCCATCAACACTTCCTGTATGAAGAGAAGGAGACCAGAGGCAGGTGATGGCTTGGGGTAACTGACGTAGAAGGCGTAGTATGTTGCAAACAAGCTGATAACCGAGTCAATGACACTGTCGCCCAATACTTCAAAGAGAACCTTTCCTTCACCAAGGATGAACGCTTGCATGCCATTCATGCTCTTGTCAGCAAAAATTGCAAGCCTTGGCTCTGGAAAGGTCTTTTCAGCTGTCACTTCCTCAATATCAGTCCCGACCTGCAACAAATAAGAGTTAAATTTGAGGTGCATGCTTCCACAATAATGACGCATGAAAGGAATTACAGTGTTACTGCCTCCGTATATATAGCCGGTAATTTTCGGGAGACAAAATATTTGATTACCGGCTATAATTATGCGTATATATACGTTGTTGTTTTTACTTACTTGATACAAAGTAAAAGCAGCTGCAGCTTTAGAGGCTACTCCTGCGGGCCTGAGTTGTGTGTCAATGAACAGAAGTGCCTTGTAGCTCCGAGTTTCTTCAGAGTCAGTGGGCACTTCACCATCCATCTGCAGCAGAGTTGGAACAATCTTAGTCCAAGAATCTCTGATTCGAGAGATGGATTCCTCCCCACACATTAGCGTGAACTCCAACAGCACCTATAACATTTCAAGACTCAATAAATAACCAAGAAAACATTAGGTGTATAATTATGGTTAAATAAACAATTTAAAGAGCTAACGCACTTACCCATTGATTTCTTGTGAAGAAAGGATATGTCAAAAGAAGAATTGACATCTTGTCACCTGAATCTCCAATTCTCTTCCTTCTTTGTTGGTGCGTCTCCCTTATTAACTGTGTAATTGCTGCGTTGTTAGGCGCTTTCTTGGTGAATTGGTCGCACAACCGACCGTGGTTTCGATCGTATGCACATTCGTCCACACTGATAACGGAGTCTTGGCCAGGAGCGGCTTCAGCTGGCTTTGCTGCAATTATTTGCAATAAGTGCGCCTTTTCTGTCTTGAGAGGTTTGATTGCTGACGGTACTGACCTCCTTCTCCGATTTCGGAAGAACATAGTAACCTGTTGCTTCACTGTATGCTGCATGCATGTTGTATGATTAATTATAGCTATAAAAATTTGCAATTATGTATAATTATAATACATGCATGCATTGTTATTATTGTATAATGCTCACCCAATAGCATCCGTCAATTACAATCTTGTTTCGTAGCTGCTCAAAGCTATTACACAAAACCTTAGCCATTTCGTCGTACTGATTTCCTTTCGGATTCGGGCAAAGACCATAATAGAAGAGGGAAGCTTCTCGTATTAATGCTAGTTTGTCTTTTCCGTAAATTTGTTTCGCTATTATTGCTCTGTTTACTCTCTCACTGAATACTGGTGGAAGTGGGCACGGAGTTGGTAGGGTCTTCGTAGGTGCTGCCAGCACCAGTGGGCAAGGAGTTGGTAGGGTCTTCGTAGGTGCTGCCAGCACTTCGTACTCTTCTGTCCGTGGCTTTTTAGCAGGTGGTTCAGCTGCTTCATCACTTCTTGCAGGCAGCATTGCTAGAGGATAGTTGGCCACAGCTTCGTCCTCAAAATCCCCCATGTTGTAATCCTCTATCAGATTATAGCTGGCACTCATTTGACGTATCGTACCACTCATGGAGCAATTTTCCTGTAGTTATAAAAGAACGTATATATTATGTCTCAAACTTAACACCACAGAATAAGGGTATTTCGTGGCCAAAAAATTGCCGCTTTGTTAAAGAATTGCACACTTGTGCAATGTATGAAATAGAAGCCCCTGTAGTGTGCTATGGTGGTTAGCAACAATTGTAGTTGAACGCCCACATTTACCACAATGCTCAGCTCAGTAGAATGGGGTAGAATGAGAATTGCAGTTGAATACAGTACAATGGGTACAATAGAGCACGGTATAGAATGGGTAGCATATTCTAGAATTGCAGTACAATGGGTTAACTCTTTTAAGCACTCAACAATTAAAATTACCTGCTTATAACTATGGTACTAAAGTAAAATGTGTAAATGATTCTAACCTTTTCAAGAAGAGATTTGAGTGCCATCCTCAATCCACTCTGCGGCAACATATGCTTAAATTCCTCAAAGTCATTGGGTAGTTGAAGCACTGCAATGCCATTAATTAGGTTTTCTGTAAGTGCAAACAGATAATAATGTACTATAAAAGCTAAGAATATACCTAAGAAGACACTATAATAATTATTAGTCTACGAGTTGTACCTTTGAATGCAGAAACTACTGTTTCAGGAAAGCAGTTTTCCCTCAAGAGTCTCCCCACATCAGTTACAGACAACTTTTCCATCTCTTTCAAGGTTCTTTCAAGGTTTCTAAGTAACAAGTCTAGAGAATATTGCTCTAGGCTATATCTAGTGCGCATGCGCTCTAGATAAAACTGCATAAAATATCGAAATTGGTAACTATTATATTATAAATACAAGCGCACAAAGCAGTTAGCTCATCAGGTCTCTATAGATATATCTCTCCGTATTAATTATGGCTGACAACTGTGTAGTGACCTGTTGCATGTGTCTTTTTCAGTGCTATTCCCACAAGTCTCTGCTAAAGCACACTCTTGCTGTTCATCAAAATGATCCAAGATTTATGGTCAATTGTAGTGTATGTGGCAAGTCAGCAACAAAATGGGAGACTTTGAGGAAGCATTTACGAAAGCATGGTAAGTCAGCTAATGAGATCATACATAATAATAGATCTAGCATTAAAACTACTACTATTTAATACATCTATAGTTTTGAATATTACATCTATAGTTTTGAAGTACTTCAACCATTATTTTTTTATAATTATATACAGATGTTCAGATCGACGCAAGTGATCCAATTACAAGTGACCCAGAATCTTGTACAACCACAAAATTAATGATGACGTTGACGACGATTCACTACCATCGGTTACATCGGTTCATCCCAAGTTTGACCGGGCCATGTTTCTTCTTCGCAGCACTAGCAGTTTAGCACTTAATTATTCAAGCATCGAACATCTTTGCGAATCAACACAGACACTAATGGAGCAAACTGCAGGACAAATGCAGCAGAAAATGTTGTGTTGTCTTCAAGAAAAAAGCATCACTGTGGATGAGGTCGTGAAGAAGATTGTCACAGAATGTTGCAATGTTGATGAAATGTTTAGCGGTTTGTCTTCACGAGCGTTAAGAGAGAAATACTACAAACAGCATCTCAATTATGTGGTAATTAACGTATTATTTTGTTATCAGTACAATGTAGCATGAAGGTACATGCATTGTTTTATCATCTCATCATGTTAAATTACTGTATATGCATGCAATTACAAAATGTATGTTACTACCATCACCATCACTTCTCAACAAGAACTGGGACTGGGTGAATGACCACGGCAAGATGCATCTGAAGGAGGTTGAGGCTAAGGGGTACTACATTGATCTCTGGGAGAGCTTGAAGGTTTGTGCTATTTACCAACTCAATCACTGGTTTTATTTTTATAACTTAATTGTCAGAGTTTGCTATCAAATCCTGCTGTTAGAGAAGAGATCATTGGAAAAAGTCATGTCAGTACAGATGGTAGCATGCGCGATATCTGTGATGGGGACTTTGTTAAGAAACATCCAGTCTTTCGAGCACATCCAGATGGTTTACAGTTTTTACTGTATCATGATGACATTGAAGTTTGTAATCCTCTCGGAACCAGTGCTGGAGTTCACAAGCTTGGTGAGAATTGCATTACATGTTGGTTTATACCTTTTTATAATGACATGTAGGTGTGTTTTACTATAATATATATACATTGGGAAACATAAGACCAGTGTTTCGATCATCGCTCCAAGCTATTCAACTACTTGGAGTGGCTAAGTCATCGGACATGAATCAGAGTGCACGTGATATCCTCCTCAGAAACTTTGTTCAATGCATGAAATTGCTTTCAACAGTAAGTGTTGCTGGTAGTTTTCTTTTTTTTAACATTACTGTGACGTACCTATGATAATGGATATCTCGTGTGTATACATTTCAAATATGCTATTGCAGGATGAAGGATACAGGTTAGAGCTAGACTCAGGTGTGGTAGTACTTCATGGAGCTGTCGTCTGTCTCTGTGGTGACATACCTGCTAGTAATTTTCTTGGAGGGTTTAAAGAAGGTGTTGGGTTTGCGCTACGGAAATGCAGGCAGTGTCTTTGTTCGAAAGAAGATTTAAAACATAATGTGAGTTAAAAAACCACTGGTGCTAATTGTATTAATTTTTAACTACTTATAGTTTCATGTTGGTGCGTATACCCTGAGAGACTCTCATAGTCACAACCATTACTGTCAGCTAGTGGAAAGTGATGTGAATGGATGTTTGGGGTACTCAACTACGTATGGAGTGAATAATGCGAGCATTCTTCTGGACATTCCATTCTTTGATGTCACCAAATGTCTTCCGTACGACATAATGCACACAATATTTGAAGGTAAAAATTCATTCAATAGCACACAAATATAAATTATTGCTTCTGTTCATTAGGTGTTGCTCCACGTCTCCTCAAAGAGCTTCTTGTTACTTTTATCAATATCAAGAAGTACTTCACCTTGTCAGAGCTCAACCAGTCTCTTGCATCCCACCATTACGGATATTCAGAGCTTGACACCAAACCAAACACAATTACTGGGTCGACGATGGAGTATCATATCAAACAGAAAGGTGAATGTTCATATCATTTTCCCCACTTTTGTACAATGCTTACTTTCATAATTAAAAAGCACATAAATCATCATTACACGCAGCTTCTCAGATGAAAGCACTGATCCGATTATTCCCGTTTATCATGGGGGGCTTTGTTCCAGAGGGCGATGAACACTGGGGTCTTCTCCTAACTCTGTGGGATATCTGCACAATGGTGACCGCATTTGTGGTTACAGAGGCAGATGCTTCTGATCTGGCATGGAAAGTAGAGTTGTTGCTAGAAACATATATGTGCAACTCTATCCAAACTCGCCCTATGTTCCAAAGATGCATTATCTTCTGCATCTACCTGACGAACTATTAAGGTATTCTAAAATGTCTAAATTAATGCATAAAGTATATACTTTATTTCATTAGATTTGGTCAACCACGAAACACATGGTGTATGCGGTTTGAATCCAAGAATAAGGAGTTAAAAGGTTTCACCTCAAACTGCTTTAAGAATGTCCCATACAGTGTGAGTGTCCGACACCAGCAGAGGTATTGTCACCTTCTAGCAGTGCGTCCTGGACAAGAGATGTCAAATTTCTTGTACAAAGGAGATGAAGTATCCTCAGGTAAATTTCTATTGCTGTTTGTAAATATACAGAATAATTATTACTTTGGAGCTAACTTTTCCTAGGAAAATCTGTCATTTTGGACAATGATCTGGTAGCACCGGTTACACAACTGTGTGGATTGGACCACCCTCAGCTGCCACTTGTTGCTTATCGGTTAGTTTCGTTAACTTTCACAACAAGCTTGTACCAGTGTATACATTTTTAATTGTTACGATGTCAGCAAACAAACCCACAGCATTCTGTTTAAAACAACAGTAACTACATGCAATCAAATCAACCACAGAAGGACCACCACCAGTAGTCCAGTAGTTTCCTTGCCCAAGGGACTAATACAATAAGGGCATAATAAACTAAAGGGACCCTGTGACTGTGAGTACCATTAACTAATCTAGCACAGAAGTAATCAACCAGAATGTGTGGGATGATTCAACAACAGTAGACTCACAGAGACAACACCTCCTTGCTCTTGAAGACCTCGTCGACTCCAGTTGCAACAAGCCTGGCACGCAAGGCTTGCACAAGTGCTCAAGACTACTCTTCACTAATCCAGTCAAAAGCTACAGTTCCCTTGGCACACCTACAGTTTAGTTAAAGCCTGAACTTACCAATTCCATGTGCAGTAGGCACAGAGTTAAGATCCTAAAAAAGCTGTCATAACAGATTAGCATAAGCAGCAGTTGTCTAACTATATTATAGCTAGCTATTCTAATGATCCTAGCTATTAAACTAACTATTGGAACTGATAACGAGATCCCAATTATGGCAGGATCCTGTGCTGCTTTCCCTTTAGGCAGTTACTAACGGCAGAGTGCTCCCTCAATAGACTGGAGTGCCATGAGTAATCCATCTTTGCACCCCGAAGGCTGGTTCGACAATGGTTTCAAGAACAAGAAGATGCTGTCCTGCGACCCGACTGTTGAAGAACCTTCCACACACATTCTGATTGATTACTTCAGTGCTATGGACACCATCCCTCCTCCTTCCCCCCCCCCCCACCAAAGGGTTCAAGGCCATGCAGGTAATATACTCTTAGCCATGCGTATTTAAAACAGTACACAAAAAGCGTTGTCGACACGAGTTTAGCCGTGCATACATGCATTTAACGTGCGCTTTGCTGGCAAGTATGTATCTATTAAGCTGCATGCATGACCTACACACCTCACAGTCAAGAAGGGGCCACCACACTTAGACACACGGAATACCAGAACATAAACCTTCCACTCTCAACAAACAAAGCAACACCGATACACTCAAAGGCCAGAGAGTGAACAATCGAATGCAACAAGATACACACACACCACATGCAACAAGCTACACACAAGATGAACATGCAGACGTATAGTTTCAACTTACAAATGACTCCTGCAGCCTGCACTGCTTCCGATGATCCAGCTCTATCTTTCCATGGCTGGATATTCGCGATGGTTCTGCAACACAGTAAAAGGCCTGCGCTGTTTCTGCAACACAGCCTGGTGAAATGCTCGCGATGTTCTGCAACACAGTGGAAAGCTCGCGCTGTTTCTGCAACACACTGGATGGTTCGCGATGTTTTTGTATCACGGCTGCAAAAAAATCAAGTCAATAGCAATCAATAAAACATGACCAAATAGACAGCTTCAAAAAAGGCTTCCTAGCGTAACATTCCTGCAAACATGCGAGCTACAAGCAAGCAAAGAAACTCACCTCTTCCAGCAACACACTTCGCTTCTTCTTCAACGAGCATGCTGACTATAAAAGGGGCGTGCCCTGGGCACTCGAGGCGGAAATGATTAAATATGGCCGCGTGCGGTAAACTCTCTGGCCTCTTTTGCTTCACTGCTCGCTTCATGCACGCATGGTTTTACTTTGATACGCCCCTTATACCTAGCCTCCTTCGCAGCCTCTCCTTTTTCTGTTCTTTGTCACAGAAGAGAAATATTGGAGGAACAAAGAAAGAAAGAAGGAAGCAACTAAGAAAAAGGAGAGCTGCCTTGCTAAGTCCCGTGATCCCCTACTGAAGTAGACAAATTTTAACGAGCGTGGGCGAGAGAAAACCTCAATAACTGTCCTCCCACACAGTACTTGGAGCGCATTTACCAGGAACATAATCTGTTATGAACAGTACAGTGCAGTACAGTGCAGTAGAGTCAGCCTTCGTGAGACCTTTAGTCAGTAGAGGAAGTATGAAAGACTAGAGTAGAGTAGACTATACTGCTGTAATAATTATATCTACTAATCAAGTGGGTCTGTTCTGAACTCAGGAAAAAAACTGAGCTAAATTTAGATATTTAGTCTCTTTAGTCTTTACTAGGTAAGCCCTCGTCTACGATGTTGATTCTGGCTTACTATCTACAATGCTAACAGCTTTTATTTAGAGTTTGCAATGCGTAGGCTCTGTCAGGCTCCGCCTAGTTGGGCGGAGTCCAACCAACGCTGGTTGGACTCCGCCCAACTAGGCTCCGCCCAGCTAGTGATTGCCCACGTTCATTTTCACTTGTGTACCACTCAGTCTGCCCTAAATGTTGTAAGACAGGAAGTGCTACAAGTTGCCTCATGAATATATTAATGAGAACAGTTTTTCTTTGTTTCTGATAAAAGTAAAGGTTTTTAGAGCTATCTAAGTTGAAATATGTAATAAGAAGACAGTTTAACATACGATAAACACTTTAAAATATGAATTTGGGTCAAACTGGCATTAAGTTGTGAAAACGATTGCGGAAAGTTCGAGAGTTTGAGCAAGCTGTTCACCATCAACGTAGCAAGCTAAAAATTGGTTGATCAAATCAAAAGGATCTAAATTACAACATATTCAAGGTAAATGCCATACAAATGAATGGTGTTTGCAAAGCAGTTACACAAACTTTGAAATAAATACACAACTTGGCAATAGCATAGAACACTTCATGAATGACTTCAAGCCTTCTAGCTTGCTGCTAAGCATGCACATGCATCAGATGCACTAGTTGATCCTTTAGGCAGTCTCTGGTTCTATTCACATCTGGAGATATGCAGCCATGAGTTCCACCAACCACAGAGATTATTCAGAATGAGCTAACTTTGAGAGTTTGCGCAAGCTGTTCACACTATCTCAATCCAGTCCAAACTTGCTGAGTCAATACATTCCATATTGAACTAATTTATCTCCTAGTAACAAGTTCTAGTTCAGTAAATGGTCTGTGTTATGAGCTTTGGAAATTCAGAAAAAATCACCCTTCACTACAATCTGACAGAGTTGTAGGGTGCATCATTATGAATCTCATTATAAAATTATGAATTCATTAAAACAATGTTTTTGTGATGTCATCCTTATGAATACCATTAAAATACTTGTGGTATGTATTTCCTGTCTTGTCTTGCAAATACTGAAAACTTGGGGGTCTTAGGGCAGACTGACTTGTCTACCGTCACCCAACTTAGCAAGGCAGGCTCTCCTTTTTCTTAGTCTCTTCCTTCTTTCTTTCTTTGTTCCTCCAATTAGTCCCGTATTTTATCTTATTGAACTATGACAAAGAACAGAAAAAGGAGAGGCTGCAAAGGAGGCTACCTTATACCTGCATGCATGTAGCACCTTGGCTCACAAGATACTTTGTTCAAAAAAAAGCAAAAAAAAAATGGCTGAAAGATGTGACAACTCTCGTTCTCTACCCAAGAAGAAGCGTGCTAGGCATGGTTTTCGGTACCAAATGGAGCTGAATTTCGATACTGAAGATGTAAAGCAGGCTTTTGTAGCTAGGATAGATAGGGCAAAGCGTTCTCTTGCTGCTACAGCTAGAGGCTCATTGCCCTTGGACAGCAGAGAGCTTATTTCTGTCCTGTTGGACAAGTTGGAGCAGGAGCAGGAGCAGGCAGGTGCTGTTCCTGAGAGAGAAGACCTACAATCTGATAAATCCAAAGTCTTCCCAATGTTGGAGAATTCAGGTTTGTGTGTGTCAATAGCTTTGTATAAAGATGTTACTTCTTGTTTAGGAATATTTACTAGCAATACTGACGCTAGTGATGAACAGTTGTTCGTGTGTGAACTGAAGACTTTGTTCACTGGCCTATCCCAAGCATGTGACCAGTGCCAATCTTATTGTCGTAGGCCGACCAATTTACGCCAGGTATTTCTGATCCAATAGACCCCAATACATGATGTATGCAATATAATATTGTTTTTCAGAACGGGCATGTTGTCCGATTTGAATTCAAATGTGGAAAATGTGGAAAGCGACAGTGGTGGGCTAGCTCGCGAACACTCGGTGGACGATACCTTGTCAATCAAAAGTGAGTATAATTCCATACGTTTTCAAGATTAACTTGGAATCCTATTTATTGCAGGATCGTCCATGCTTTTACTTGTGCTGGAGTTCTCCCAAGCCAGTACCTTCACTTTAGTAGTCATGCTGGCTTGGGAAAAGTTAGTTCATGGTATATTTCATCAAGTGAGTGTATGTTATAATTGTACTCTTACAAAACACTGTCACGTTACAGTGTACAAGAAAGGTGGATACTTAGACGTCGTGAACGCTTGTGCCAAGGCATCCATGTTGAGAGCGATTGACGAAGTGAAGGCATTGCCTGGTTACTCGCAGGACGGTGAGGTAATGAATTCTTATGTGCTAGTTTTGTTTTTGTTTTTCAGTAATGACTTTATCAATAGTGGGTAATAACAGATGCTCGCCACGACTCAACAGCAAATGCTTATAACACGACTGTTCCCTGTCTCTCGGGAAGGTAAACTAATTATTTTCATTATCTACAAGTGTGCTGCTGTCGTTTATCATAATTTTTATGAAAATTATCTTTTTCTAGTACAAAAAGAATTGTTGGGTGTTCGACTGTTTCCAGGAAAGAACACATCTGTGCTCAGACTCGAGAAGTAGCGTGTACTAAGATAGTTCTTCCGGAAGTCATAGATAAAGGTATGTTCAAGCATCAACATTATGAGGTTGTGTTTATTTTTTGTGGATATTATGTCTTGAGCAGGTCTCAATATTGTTGAAGTAGCACATGATAATCAGCCTGTAGTCAAGAGATTTGTCACTGATGATCTCAACCTTACAAACTCGTACGACACATGGCATGGTAAGTGTGTAGAATCTCAAATCTCAATTATTACCGTGTCCGTGTATTTTCAGGCACTAAGAATGTAGCGAAGAAGATGAAGAAAGTAGCAATTGGGACCAAAAAGGCTCAAGGAAAGACGTGGTTTCCAGAGTTATCTGACAAACGTAAGCTTTGATTATAAAAGTGCTCAGTAACATAAAAATATTTGTCAATAGGTAAAAGTACGAAAGTTCACTTGTACTACTGTATGAAGAACTGTGAGCAGTCAGCAGACAATCTAAGAAAGAACATTCTGAATATCGTTAAACATTATCAGGTGAGTGTGTATGATAACAAGTTGTCCGTACTCTGTACACCAATAACATTTATAATCGTGTTCTCAGAACGAGCACTCAGATTGTAACGAAGCGTCCCCCTGTAAGCGTCCAGGGTACAAGCCCACGAAGATAAAACTAGAGGATCCTCTTGCAATCGAGTCATTCACGTCAGCACTAAAAGACACCCTTATTTACAAGAATGCCGAATCATATTGTCGAGGTTATTGTTTATTATTATATATTATTATATATTGTTGAGGTTTTTTTCTAATTATATTAAAATTCATATGATGTTGTTTTTACAGTGTCGAGACACATTCTGGGTGGAGTCTTTCAATCACCAGCTGCTCACATACATCTCGAAACGTGTACACTTTGCGGAAGCTACATTCAACATGAGAATGAACCTTGCTATTATGGACTGGGTACGTTATTCTGGCTAATAATGTATGTGTGACTGTACATTCATTCATTTGTTTACTTCAGAACGAGAATGTACGTAGAGGGTGTACAAGTGAACGACTGGTTCAGGACATGAGAAGACCGGATCGTAGGACTCCCGTAAGAGTGCTGAAGGAAAAATCGTTCAACTTTGCCGAAGAATATGGGAGAATTACGAGCAGCAGAGAAAAGTTGACCTCAGGTACTGCGTAATATATTTTATGTGCAATCTACATAATTTATTTTACATATAATTTTATAATTTTGCTACATGTATATATGTGCAGTGAGTTTGTAGAGGACGTGCAACCTGAGCAATCAGATGAGCCAGTAGATGAAAACGAGGACCTATTAAACGATGGTGTACATGTACTTGACGAAGGTCTTTATGAAGACATATAAAGTAAGTATGTATCCGTGCAAATTTTGACTAGCCAATCAGCATTTTATATTTGCATTTTACATAATTAAACAATAAAGGAAGTAGAAGACTGGAAGTCTGTGTATGGAACTCCATCTGGATTTGGGAATCGTTCACGCACCTCCTGGAAAAGGTATATAGCAATTGATCGTACTTGCACTGTAAAGTGGGCATCATTTATAACTTACTCAATCATTGCAGCTCAAGTTGAAATAAAAATGTTTAAGATAATAATTGTTATGGTGGAATTATCTACTAGTGAGTGAGTGGTCTGATTGTTCTCTCACTTGTTAGATTCGTGAGGGTCAGTTGTTCCCTCTGTTGGATGCTGATGATGATCCACCCATTGGACGTCAGATAAAAATACAATCGACCTAAGAAACTGTGAGTACTGCCGCGTGCAGAGTGTGACTCTTTCCCTGACCAAACTTTGATCTCTCTTTCCCTGACCAAACTTTGATCTGAGCATATTCATGTGATAGGCCTTATCTAACAGTGCTTGGAATAGTTATTCGCTGTACTCCCCCCTAGTGTTTACGTTCCCGTGGGTGGGTTCAATTCACTAGCAATAGTTTGCGTTCCCGTGAGTGGGTTCAATTCACTAGCAATAGTTTTGCGTTCCCGTGGGTGGGTTCAATTCACTAGCAATAGTTTTGCGTTCCCGTGGGTGGGTTCAATTCACTAGCAATAGTTTTGCGTTCCCGTGAGTGGGTTCAATTCACTAGCAATAGTTTTGCGTTCCCGTGAGTGGTCACTAGCAATAGTTTTGCGTTCCCGTGAGTGGGTTCAATTAATTCACTAGCAATAGTTTTACGTTCCCGTGAGTGGGTTCAATTCACTAGCAATAGTTTTGCGTTCCCGTGAGTGGGTTCAATTCACTAGCAATAGTTTTGCGTTCCCGTGAGTGGGTTCAATTCACTAGCAATAGTTTTGCGTTCCCGTGGGTGGGTTCAATTCACTAGCAATAGTTTTACGTTCCCGTGAGTGGGTTCAATTCACTAGCAATAGTTTTACGTTCCGTGAGTGGGTTCAATTCACTAGCAATAGTTTTAAGTTCCCGTGAGTGGTCACTAGCAATAGTTTTGCGTTCCCATGAGTGGGTTCAATTCACTAGCAATAGTTTTGCGTTCCCGTGGGTGGGTTCAATTCACTAGCAATAGTTTTAAGTTCTCCTGAGTGGTCACTAGCAATAGTTTTGCGTTCCCATGAGTGGGTTCAATTCACTAGCAATAGTTTTGCGTTCCCGTGGGTGGGTTCAATTCACTAGCAATAGTTTTAAGTTCTCGTGAGTGGTCACTAGCAATAGTTTTGCGTTCCTTCAATTCACTAGCAATAGTTTTAAGTTCCTGTGAGTGGTCACTAGCAATAGTTTTGCGTTCCCGTGGGTGGGTTCAATTCACTAGCAATAGTTTTGCGTTCCCGTGAGTGGGTTCAATTCACTAGCAATAGTTTTACGTTCCGTGAGTGGGTTCAATTCACCAGCAATAGTTTTACGTTCCCGTGAGTGGGTTCAATTCACTAGCAATAGTTTTGCGTTCTCGTAAGTGGGTTCAATTCACTAGCAATAGTTTTGCATTCCCTTGAGTGGGTTCAATTCACTAGCAATAGTTTTACGTTCCCGTGAGTGGGTTCAATTCACTAGCAATAGTTTTAAGTTCCCGTGAGTGGGTTCAATTCACTAGCAATAGTTTTGCGTTCCCGTGAGTGGGTTCAATTCACTAGCAATAGTTTTGCGTTCCCGTGAGTGGGTTCAATTCACTAGCAATAGTTTTACGTTCCCGTGGGTGGGTTCAATTCACCAGTAATAGTTTTACGTTCCCGTGAGTGGGTTCAATTCACCAGCAATAGTTTTACGTTCCCGTGAGTGGGTTCAATTCACTAGCAATAGTTTTAAGTTCTCGTGACTGGTCACTAGCAATAGTTTTGCGTTCCCGTGGGTGGGTTCAATTCACTAGCAATAGTTTTGCGTTCCCGTGGGTGGGTTCAATTCACTAGCAATAGTTTTGCGTTCCCGTGAGTGGGTTCAATTCACTAGCAATAGTTTTGCGTTCCCGTGAGTGGGTTCAATTCACTAGCAATAGTTTTGCGTTCCCGTGAGTGGGTTCAATTCACTAGCAATAGTTTTGCGTTCCCGTGAGTGGGTTCAATTCACTAGCAATAGTTTTGCGTTCCAGTGAGTGGGTTCAATTCACTAGCAATAGTTTTGCGTTCCCGTGAGTGGGTTCAATTCGCTAGCAATAGTTTTGCGTTCCCTTGAGTGGGTTCAATTCACTAGCAATAGTTTTACGTTCCCGTGGGTGGATTCAATTCACTAGCAATAGTTTCAAGTTTCCGTGAGTGGGTTAAATTCACTAGCAATAGTTTTACGTTCCCGTGAGTGGGTTCAATTTACTAGCAATAATTTTGCGTTCCCGTCAGTGGGTTCAATTCACTAGCAATAGTTTTGCGTTCCCGTGAGTGGGTTCAATTCACTAGCAATAGTTTTAAGTTCCCGTGAGTGGTCACTAGCAATAGTTTTGCGTTCCCATGAGTGGGTTCAATTCACTAGCAATAGTTTTACGTTCCCGTGAGTGGGTTCAATTCACTAGCAATAGTTTTACGTGTTTTGTAGTTTGTGCTTTTTGCGCTGTACTCCCCCCTTGCATGTGTGACTGTGTTTAGTCACTAGCAATAGTTTTACGTTCCCGTGAGTGGAGGTTCAATAATTCACAACAGCTGCATTGTACCTCCTTGTTTTGTGTTTTTTATGCAAGTGCACTGAATGCGCTAGCGAAAGCTTAGGTTTTCTGAATGCTTAGAAACAGACCTTTCAAATGATACCATATTTATTTGATATTTGCCAATTTAGTCCCCATGGTCCGAGGTCTAAAAATAACAAATTCAGGACCCGGATGAAATATTGGATTGAAACACATCATTTGAAATGTATTTTTCTAAGCTTTCGGAATATTATAAAATTTTTGACATGGATCAACTGTTATGGTGTTGAAAGACCCACCTTCCGTTTAATTCGTGAATCTTTCGGCTGTCATAACTTAAATTCTGTGGATCGAAAGTCAAAAATGTTATGGTTTTCTGAATGCTTAGAAACAGACCTTTTAAATGGTACGGGTGGGTTAGGGTTAGGCTCCCGTGAGTGGACTGAATGCGCCAGCAAAAGTCTTAGGCTCCCGCGAGTTGGCTGAATGCGCCACGAAAATAACCCCACGAAAATTACCCGCTATATATACGATAGTTGGATGTTTTTTATGCGCTGTACTCCCCCCTTGTGTTGTATTTTTTATGTGAGTGCGCTAAATGCGCCAGTGAAAGTCTTAGGCTCTCGCGAGTTGGCTGAATGCACCAGCAAAAGTCTTAGGCTCTCGCAAGTTGGGCTGAATGCGCTAGCGAACGTCTTAGGCTCTCGCGAGAGGGCTGAATGCACCACGAAAATGACCCGCTATACGATAGTTGGAATAGTTAGTATTTTTTATGCACTGTACTCCCCCCTTGCATGTGTGACGGTGTTTTGGGTTAGTTAGTGTTCACTTCTCTATAATTACATACATGCATTAATTTGGGTGACAATTTGTGGGACATTATGATCATTGACGTGTGCAATAAATGATGTATATATACTGTGTGTGTGCAGGACTGAACACCAGCCCCCGGCATGTATCATGAGGGACGCTGTACAGAGATGTTAGGGCAAGTTCCTTTAATTAGATCGAGATATTGTAATTATTTCCTTCTTCCAGGTTGTCGGTCGCTAAATGTGCTTATAGTTGCCATGGAGATGGTAATTGACTGAAGTCATGTACCTACCTCTCGATAGAAGGAAACAAGGATTTGTCAATAATTATAGTACTGTGATAAATAAATGTTTTGTCAACTTTGATTCTCTAAGATCATAATTATTCACAACTATAATTATACTATTGTTCTTGTTCTTACAAAACTTTAAATTATGTTACGTTGTTTCATATTAATTATATATTGAGTACAGCAGCCATTCAGTGTTAGGTAGTGCCAGACCATCAAACCATCACTTTGTCCATCCATATATACACAACCATCAACCTACACAGAGAGCATGATCCGACTTGTCACACAACATAGCTAGCTACTTATCTGTGTGTATGTGGCTCCTCCACAACCGTCAACCTACACAGAGAGCATGAGAGACATGCCACACGACATAGCTAGCTACTCATCTGTGTGTATGCTGTTACAGTGGCTCCTCCACACAATCAACCTACACAGAGAGCATGAGAGATACTGTACAGAATGGAACTACTTATCTTTTGCTGTGAAGAGACATCCACCTACACACCATAGAAGCCAGCCATACTTATCTTTATTGTCTCCATAGCTGCACACAAAACAATCAGGAGACACTATAAATGATAGTAGTGGGCGTTGAGATCTGAGCCCCTCCCCCACATCTCCAGTCAAGCCCCACCCCCTTCAGTACCTGCAATACATTATACAGTGATGAGGTTAGTAATCCTCCCTGGGTCCCAGAGCAGCATGGCTTGTCTGTACCTGGGGGAGAGAGGAGACAAAAGCAGTGAGAGAATGGAACACTAGTACAGTAGCTAGTAGGAGGAGCTGTGTGTGTGTGCATTGTGGCTGCAAGAGATGCATGGTTACATTGAGAGCAGCAGTTCAAACAAAACCATCCACTCCACACAATACAATACCAGCCAATCACCACCACAGATGACAACCATCAGCCTAGTATTATCAATACACACACAATACATAATTATAACACCAGACAACAAAATTACACCCAAAGCTGTTTGTACTGTCCAGGGAAGAGATGAGAAATTCCCACAACAACAAATCAATTCAACAGTGAAGACCACCAATTAATTCAGATCATTATTATCATCATAATACCAGACCAGGAATGAATGCACTCCTGACCAGACAAATCATTATAAACAAATCACACATCATCACCAATCCAGACTGTGCAACAAAATTTCGCAACCACAACAACCAATCAAATCATCCACAGAAGGACCACCACCAGTAGTTTCCTTGCACAATATTTGGTTGCCAAAATGATGATCACCTTTGAGAAAAAATCACACACAAAACAAACACCAAATGCTAAAATCATAAAAAACTGTTCTAAAAATTAAATTCTAAACTATTTTTATCCCTGGGAACAGCTGTTGTTTGCTAGACTCTTCCAGGGCTTGCTGTGGAAAGCCCTTCTTGTTCACTCACTTTCTGGTCCTGTTTCTTACCATTGAATTTACTGTAGGAAAATACTCCCACTCACTACTTTCAGTCTGACATCTCTACCAATAGGTGTCAGCTGCAGCAGTCCTGCTTCCCTTGGCTGCTAAAGAATCTGGGTGGGGCTGCTGCTGGACTGAAGCTAGGACCCCTTCTAATTCTATCCACCGTCAAGGTACCCATATAAAGTAAAAAGCTTATATCATACAGAAATTTTTTTGATACAGACACTTGAATACTACTGTTGTTTTTATACCACCCAACAAACACAAAATATTTATAACATGAACAAACATTTTTTAATAATAATATAGAGCTGCAGGCCAAGAGGCCACACTGGACCACGGAGGAGGTTCTACAAGACATCATGAATGATGAGGAACCTGCAGAGGAGTGGGAAGAGGATATGGAAGAGGTAACAGCGGACAGGGATGAGCCAGTCATGCAGGGCAGTGACGAAGAATTTTCTGATTGGGATGAAGGTGGGGTCTAAAACTAAACTGAATACCGATATAATTTATTACAACGTACATGTAGAAATGGAGCCCCCATCAACAGACAGCAATCCTGCACAAGGTAAATTAAATTGTGACAGGGCCAATGAAAAGGGACCTTAACGCGGCAATAATTAAATTAAGCTATAGGCCAATTTAGTAGAAACAAAAAACATGGGCAAAAATTTTTTTTTCACAGGTGCTAACTTCAACCCTTCCTCTACCTACCTGTAAAAATTGGGGTCTCTACGAAGCTTTAAACAGGTCAAGCGTGGACGTTGAAGAAACTCACCGAATGCTCATTTTGAAATTTACTGTCTACGTGAGGGGAAATTCCCTGGGAATTTCCCTATTATTGTTAATTATTTTTAACAATAATTTATTAATAATTATAAGGTTAACAATTTGTACCAGCTATTGATAAATCCTTTCCTAGACGACACAAGTGACGACACAAGTGGTCCAAGCAACTCGTCACACGGTTTGTGCAATGTTATGAAGTACAATTACAATCAGTTAGACTACCACACAAAACTAATGTACAGGTAATTATTATTACCCTCACATTTATTTAGGCAATGAGCAACCTACCTGGAGGAGTGAATTGCACACCCTGACTATCAAGTCATTTGAGTCAGCAGTAGGACCAACAGTGGACATCTCAGAGAGGCCAGAAGAAGTGTTTCTGCTATTTTTTAACAATGGTCTGCAGGAACACATTGTGTGTGACTACGCTAGATATGTAATGGGAGAGGAGGCATACCGAACGTGGACTCAACTCACAGTTGAAGAGCTCCGGGCCTTCTTCGGATTCTCCATCCTCATCTTGTTTCACGAGATGATCCCTCGTACGATCGGTTAGGGAAGATCCGCCCCCTCATTGAGCGCCTGGGTGAGAGGTTCGAAGCTTTGTACAACCCTACACAGAATGTAGCAGTGGACGAAGCAATGATTAAGTTTCAGGGGCGGTCTTCCCTAAAGCAATATAATATGCCTATGAAACCGATCAAACGGGGGATCAAGGTGTGGGTATTGGCAGATAGCTATTTCCACAAATTTGACATATACACGGGGAAGCAAAAGAAGAGACAGGTTGGACTTGGTGAGTATGTTGTCAAAACACTTACCGACGGGCTGAAGAAGAAAAACCACCACGTTTTCTTTGACAACTTTTTACGAGCCCCAAACTTCTTGAAGATATGGAGAAGGATGGTATTTATGGGTATGGTGTAGTTCGGAGGGATAGGAAAGGTTTACCACCAGGACTGAAGAAACATGGTTTGAAGAAGAGGTACTATTGTGCGTGTGTGTGTATGCTTTTGCGAGTGTGTGTGTGTGTGTGTGTGTGGGTGTGTGTGTGTGGTGTGTGTGTGTGTGTGTGTGGTGTGTGGTGTGTGTGACTGTGCTAACTAAAATTATTTATCTCACCTTTGACAGAGGAGAATCCAAGATATTCCAGAAGGGACCACTGGTGGCGTGTGCATGGCACGACAGCAAGGTACTCACGGTCCTCTCAACGATGTCGCAACCAGTAGCAACGGGATCCGTTCTCAGGCGTCAGAGAGACGGTTTAAGAATGCCTGTGAGTTGCCCTGATAGCATAATAATCTACAACAAGCACATGGAAGGTGTGGACAGAGGGGACCAAATACGCGGATATTATTCCTGTCGAACAAGAAGTCGGAAGTTCTACAAGTATATATTTTATTTCCTATTTGATGTTTCTATCATATTTTACACACTAATTATACCTCCAAGCCGAATCGAAACGTAAAAGACGTCCGCCTCCAACTGGCCAAGGAGCTGATTGGCACGTACTATTCAAGGAGACTCCCAGGCCGCTCAAGTAGAGTCCAGCGCCCTCTTCAGCTCCAACACTTTCCTCTCAAAATGTGCCTGCAACCACCTGCAAAGAGATGTAAACGGGGATGGTGTGCGTTCTGCTGGAAGGACTCCAACAAGAGGACTGACAGATGTAACGAGTGTGGTGTCTGGCTCTGCCATGGTGGAAACCCAACATCAGACTGTTTCTATTTGTGGCATAAGAACTTGTAAATATTATAATTATTATCTTATTTACTGTTTATGATAATTATTATTTATTAGTACGGCTTCATTATAGTCACATGATGTACGCTAATGATACACACTAATCATTATAATTATTTAAAGCAACAAAGCTACGCGTACATATATACGTACTGCATCGCTCGGTAGATTAATAATACACAGCCTATCACTCACCTTGTGACACGTACGTTTGGTTGACTGCTCCACCACCTGAGAATCACACGCATCTGTGATCCAGCAATACTCTGTACACACAAAGAAAGATGATGAAGGGTTCTTAGTACTACAAATTTTAGATGCAAGTACTATCTGCCATTCAGGCTGTATTATTTTATCAAAGTGTATCACAGGCCCTAAAGAATACTCTAAACATCACTACAGTCAACATACAGCTTAGGAAGCTTGGTAGAGCTGGGCCACTGCAAGTGTTTCTTCGTTCACAGTCACACACGAGATCACATTTGTATATAAGCCACACCTACATGTAGTACATACAGTACCTGTACACAAAAAAAGGTGAATTCTTAGGAGTTTAAACTCTACAGCTATGTGCTATATACCAAGCACAATTAGTATTAGACTGTATGAAGCTTCTAGAGAATCGAAAAAGCCAAGTAACAAAGTGGAATTATACACAACTACTACTTACCACTTGACAGAAGCAGATCACAGCCAAATTTTCGAGATAGTAAGCGATTCGGGCATCATCTTGTAGATCTTTGACTGATCAACTTGAGCTGCAATAATTGATCGTGTATGTACAGTCTTGTAGCACTACTAAATACATACATTATCTCGCGCTGTTTCTGCAACACAGTGGAAAGCTCGCGATGTTTTTATAACACAGCGGAAGGCTGCAAAAAAATCAAGTCAATCAATAAAACATGACCAAATAAACAACTACAATGCTCCACAAGGCTTCCTAGCCTAACATTCCTGCAAACATGCAAGCTACAAGCAAGCAAAGAAACTCACCTCTTCTAGCAAGACACTGAGCTTCTTCTTCAAACGGGTCAGGTGGCATATCCGGCACCCGATCCCTTCAAACTTCAAAGGAACTGAGCTTCTGGAATTAACTGGATCTGAGAATATTTCAGGCCATTGACGTCAGAGTCTCAGTTTCAGAGCTGGAGGTAAAGCCTTTGAAGTGATCCTTTGACGAGGACTTGAATTCCAATTCATTTTCAGTCCCTCTAACTCTGGGTCTTCTCTTGCTCCACTCGAAGGAAAGGCTCTTGTCCCTCAACTCTCGATCAGAGGCAAAGGACAGGGCAAGGAGGAACACATCATCTCCTTCGCTGACTTCCTGACAGTGTAACGTGGGGTAATGGATGTTAGTAGATACTCTTGCACACATGCATAATTATAACAAAATTACTCACTTCTGCAAACCAGCATTCTTGGTGATCGAGGACTGAGAGAGATTTCACTGGTGCATGTATATAACTCCATTAGTATGAGGACCTCGTGCACATCACTGGATATCTGCTTAGTAATGGATGAAATGTATGTCACAGAATACGAGCAATCAGACAGAGCCTTGGTGTCTTGTTTGGTGAGGTAGAGGTCAGCATCATTGTTCACGGCCAGTCTCTTCAGAGCTAGCTTGCGTCCATTACTGGCT
Source organism: Halichondria panicea (assembly GCF_963675165.1). NCBI lineage: Eukaryota > Metazoa > Porifera > Demospongiae > Suberitida > Halichondriidae > Halichondria > Halichondria panicea. The sequence continues at coordinate 641,086 of NC_087377.1, forward strand.
CTGACCACAAAGACGACATGCAGCAAAGCCACCTAGTGTGTGTGTGTGCATGGGCGGGTGTGTGTGGGGTGTGTGTGTGTGAGGGGGTGTAGGCACTGTACAGTGGATTGCGCTTGCAACAGAATTTCACAATAATTATGAAGATTATCGTTAATTTATGACAAGTTAAGTTCTCGTGAGTGGTCACTAGCAATAGTTTCAATAGTAGAACACTTTCCCCATAAAAATTTTAATGTATAACTTAAGCAACTTTCAGGAGGTCATAACTTAACTAAAAAGCAATCAATATCAAAACTAAGAGATGCATTCTGTAGCTCTAGACAAGGCCTATCACATGACATGCTCAGATCACATTTCTGGTGGGGGAATGAGTCACACTCTGCACGCGTCAGTACTCACTATTTTTTAATTGAGTTCCTTTATCTGCAGTGTAAGACGTCCAATGGGTTGTACGCAAACTCCACAGTGTCACCTTGTAACTCCTCCATCATCTGTTGTCATAGCAACTTGTCACTGACTCCGCCCCTCTCGTGCTCTCCATCACTGTACGCAATGAAGTAACGGGTCAACAAATGTGCAGCAATGGATGCATTTGTCACAGAGGCTGTATAGTTTGATCACTAGTAATGATATCTATTAGCAGATATTGAATGCCAGTCATCTAAAGCAGCGCAGCCTATACACTATACTAGGTGGTCCACTTTTGATCATGACTAGCCACTCACTTGTACTCGCTGCGCTGCTCTTTGCCTCGTAATCCATTGCTGCTGGTATTTTGGAGGAGTATCCACCCGATATCCAGCCTTGTGGAAGCTCCTAGAGGGAAGGACAAGTGAACGCTTTTCCTTCCCAGCCGGCCGTCTCCATCTTGTGTGTGAGCGTGTCTGGTAAAGGTCATCAAATCTACAAAATGAAACATATTTTGTCTAATGGTTTGATAATCTTTTACCCACTGGCCATGTGGTGCATTCATTACAGTTCTAATACTCTGAGAGCACATCCATTGGAGTGGTCCTACTAGCTAGCACGGTGCACTGGACACAATGGACCAACACTCTGACTCAGGGGAAAGGTGAGCGCTACCTTATTACTAGACAATAATAATTGATGACTTATTAATTTTCAGTAGGAGTTTTATGTATAGTTGAGATTGTCCATGCAATTCTTTAGTTATTGGAAAGCCTATCATTAATTTGCACAGCTTACTGCTACTGAATCTCAACAAGCTGAAATGGCTACAAACTCTCCTGCAATTCTGTGCACTTTGACCTCTGTGTTTGCTGCTATCCCCTCGGTACAGGGACATCTCAACGAATTGTGGGACACTCCAGTGTCTGCTGTGTCAGCAAGCACAGTTTCAGCTCAGGTGACAACTACCTATACTGTATAATCATGATCAGGTGATAATGCCTCTCAATGTGTTGCCCCCCCCTCCCCACGGGAGGTACGGGGAATTTGACTCTAATTTGACTCTTGAAGTGTTGTCCTCACACTGACTGGGGGATTAGACCTGGCCTTGCATATAGCCTTGCCTGGGTGAGACTTCTCATAACCTGTTTAGGATACAACCTCATTGCTGTAGTAAACACGCCTGAGATGCCAAATTAATAAACGCCAAGTCGGCTCTTTTGCAAAACGTACTAGCCGTTCTATATAAGTATTGTCAGCCATTATACTTGATGGGTTCAATTCACTAGCAATAGTTTTGCGTTCCCGTGAGTGGGTTCAATTCACTAGCAATAGTTTTGCGTTCCCGTGGGTGGGTTCAATTCACTAGCAATAGTTTTGCGTTCCCGTGAGTGGGTTCAATTCACTAGCAATAGTTTTGCGTTCCCGTGAGTGGGTTCAATTCACTAGCAATAGTTTTGCGTTCCCGTGAGTGGGTTCAATTCACCAGCAATAGTTTTGCGTTCCCGTGGGTGGGTTCAATTCACCAGCAATAGTTTTGCCTTCCCGTGGGTGGGTTCAATTCACCAGCAATAGTTTTGCGTTCCCGTCGGTGGGTTCAATTCACCAGCAATAGTTTTGCGTTCCCATGAGTGGGTTCAATTCACTAGCAATAGTTTTAAGTTCCCGTGAGTGGTCACTAGCAATAGTTTTGCGTTCCCGTGAGTGAGTTCAATTCACTAGCAATAGTTTTACGTTCCCATGAGTGGGTTCAATTCACTAGCAATAGTTTTACGTTCCCGTGAGTGGGTTCAATTCACTAGCAATAGTTTTGCGTTCCCGTGAGTGGGTTCAATTCACTAGCAATAGTTTTAAGTTCCTGTGAGTGGTCACTAGCAATAGTTTTATGTTCCCGTGAGTGGGTTCAATTCACTAGCAATAGTTTTGCGTTCCCGTGAGTGGGTTCAATTCACTAGCAATAGTTTTGCGTTCCCGTGAGTGGGTTCAATTCACTAGCAATAGTTTTGCGTTCCCGTGAGTTGGTTCAATTCACTAGCAATAGTTTTGCGTTCCCGTGGGTGGGTTCAATTCACTAGCAATCGTTTTGCGTTCTCGTGGGTGGGTTCAATTCACTAGCAATCGTTTTGCGTTCCCGTGAGTGGGTTCAATTCACTAGCAATAGTTTTGCGTTCCCGTGAGAGGGTTCAATTCACTAGCAATAGTTTTACGTTCCCGTGAGTGGGTTCAATTCACTAGCAATAGTTTTGCGTTCCCGTGAGTGGGTTCAATTCACTAGCAATAGTTTTGCGTTCCCGTGAGTGGGTTCAATTCACTAGCAATAGTTTTGCGTTCCCGTGGGTGGGTTCAATTCACTAGCAATAGTTTTGCGTTCCCGTGAGTGGGTTCAATTCACCACCAATAGTTTTGCGTTTTGTAGTTTGTGCTTTTTTGTTTTGTAGTTTGTGCTTTTTGCGTTGTACTCTCCCCACACTCACACACACACACACACACACACACACAGTGAAGGAGCCTCCATCACAACGCCAGCGATATTTCCATAGTCATGATGAGGTACGCTAGGGGGTGTGGTCTCAGCTTGTGTGTGGGTGTGTGTGTAACTGTACATTATGCTGCATGTGAAATTGTCGTGTACTATAATTATATAAATACGACCACTTTCCCTCATCCCCCATTTCTCTGTAGACACGCTGTTTCTTATAATCATGGACACTGATGGGATAAGTTGAAGACATTGTCAAGAAAGTAAACACAAGCCCGGCCCGTTACCAAGGAAACATGACAATATTGATCATCATTGAAAATTTTTAGCCTATGCAGTCATAAAAATTAATATTGTTGTATTTTTTAATCTCTACTGCTAAAAATTAATTATGACCAAGAGTGCATGCGCTCTTGTTATGACATAATAATAATTATTACAATAAAAGTGGTAAAGATCATTAACTATATAAGTAATTAAGAATTATGTGTATTTTATAAACCTTACAGTCTCCATGAGAACCCGTGTCCTCTCACGAGATCTGATCTACTAGCCACACCCTTAACCACTAGGCCACACCCATTCTTCACCAATCTGTGTATTATCAGGAGCTCATAAATAAGTTTAATTTTGATGACGGCTCTCTTCTGATGCTACACAGTTACAATACATTTATCATTGATAACATAGCTGACATGTGCAATTGTGTGGACAGACATTGACTCAACAAAGCATTCACATCAGGTATAATTATGGTGGATAGAGTGCTAGTAGTCACCACACAAACACTAGTAATTGATAAAGAACAAATAAAAAAATAAATACCATCAGTCACAGTTTATAATGGCTAGAGGATATTGTCAGGCTAGAGTCACTTGCAGTCTTCCCTTGAGTTCCTCAGCAATGTCAGCTCTACTGATAACGGGAGACTCTAGAGCTGTCAACAAGTCCTCCAGTTGTGGACCACCTTGCAACCACTCTACGAGCATGTGTGTGAAACACTTGGTGACACTGTTGGGTCTTCTGGCATTCTCCTCAGCTATCACCTGCAGTGTACATTGTTATTATAATGACATCATTCTGCACTATCCAAGTTCTACGGTATATCGGCTGAAATTATGAATCATGTCAAGTTAATTGTTGAAAGGAATTCAGTGGCCAACCAATTGCAACACAGCCACCCACACAACTAAAGAAACAAAACTACAACAGGGTTTCATACAGAGGGGGGGGGCCCTGGGATTTCCCACCCCCAGCCAAAATATCCCCCCCTTGAAATCTGAATATTAATGATGTCATAATAAAAATGTATATCCTTAAAAATGTCTACAATCTCGTGAAATTAATTTTATGCACACAAAAAACCATGCACCTCAGATAACCATTCCTCAACAATTTTTCCGGGAAAGGACCCCCAGACCCCCCTCTAGACCAAGGAACAAGTACAGCAGCCATTCAGTGTTAGGTAGTGCCAGACCATCAAACCATCGCCTTGTCCATCAATATATACACGACCATCAACCTACACAGAGAGCATAATTATGAGAGACTTGCCACACAACATAGCTAGCTACTCATTTGTGTGTATGCTGTTACAGTGGCTCCTCCACACACAATCAACCTACACAGAGAGTATGAGAGACACTATACACAATGGAGCTACTTATCTTTTGATGTGAAGAGACATCGACCTACACACCAAAGAAGCCAGCCATACTTACTTATCTTTACTTATCTTTGATGTCTCCACACAAAACAGTCAAGAGCACTAATAAATGATAGTAGTGGGCGTTGAGATCTGAGCCCCTCCCCCACATCTCCAGTCAAGCCCCACCCCCTTCAGTACCTACATTATACAGTGATGAGGTTAGTAATCCTCCCTGGGTCCCAGAGCAGCATGGCTTGTTTGTACCTGGGGGAGAGAGGAGACAAAAGCAGTGAGAGAATGAAACACTAGTACAGTATCTAGTAGGAGGAGCTGTGTGTGTGCATTGTGGCTGCAAGAGAACAAGCAAATGCATGGTTACATTGAGAGCGCAGTTCAAACAAAACCATCCACTCCACACAATACAATACCAGCCAATCACCACCACAGCTGACAACCATCAGCCTAGTATTATCAATACACACACAATACATAATATTATAACACCAGACAACAAAATTACACCCATAGCTGTTTGTGCTGTGCAAATCAATTCAACAGTGAAGACCACCAATTAATTCAGATCATTATTATCATCATAATACCAGACCAGGAATGAATGCACTCCTGACCAGACAAATCATTATAATTAAATCACACATCATCACCAAACCAGACTATGCAACAAAATTTCGCAACCACAACAACCAATCAAATCATCCACAGAAGGACCACCACCAGTAGTTTCCTTGCACAATATTTGGTTGCCAAAAATTAATGATGATCACCTTTGAGAAAAAATCACACACAAAACAAACACCAAATTGCAAAACTTTTCTAAAAATTAAATTCTACACTATTTTTTACCCCTGGGAACAGCTGTTGTCTGCTAGACTCTTCCAGGGCTTGCTGTGGAAAGCCCTTCTTGTTCACTCACTTTCTGGTCCCTTTTCTTACCATTGAATTTACTGTACAAAAATACTCCCACTCACTACTTTCAATCTGACATCTCTACCTTACCAATAGGCTTCAGCTGCAGCAGTCCTGCTTCTCTTGGCTGCTAAAGAATCTGGGTGGGGTTGCTGCTGGACTGAAGCTAGGACGCCTTCTAATTCTATCCACCGTCAAGGTACCCATAAAATTATAAAGTAAAAAGCTTATATCATACAGAAATTTTTTTGATACAGACGCTTGAATACTACTGTTGTTTTTATACCACCCAACAAACACAAAATATTTATAACATGAAAAAACATTTTTTAATAATAATATAGAGCTGCAGGCATGGCCAAGAGGCCACACTGGACCACGGAGGAGGTTCTACAAGACATCTTGAATGATGAGGAACCTGCAGAGGAGTGGGAAGAGGATATGGAAGAGGTAACAGCGGACAGGGATGAGCCAGTCATGCAGGGCAGTGACGAAGAATTTTCTGATTGGGATGAAGGTGGGGTCTAAAACTAAACTGAATACCGATATAATTTATTACAACGTACATGTAGAAATGGAGCCCCCGTCAACAGACAGCAATCCTGCACAAGGTAAATTAAATTGTGACAGTGGCAATGAAAAGGGCCCTTAACGCGGCAATAATTAAATTAAGCTATAGGCCAATTTAGTAGAAATAAAAAACATGGGCAAAAATTTTTTTTTCACAGGTGCTAACTTCAACCCTTCCTCTAGCTACCTGTAAAAATTTGGGTCTCTACGAAGCTTTAAACAGGTCAAGCGCAGACGTTGAAGAAACTCACCGAACGCTCATTTTGAAATTTACTGTCTACGTGAGGCGAAATTCCCTATTATTGTTATAATTATTTTTAACAATAATTATTTATTAATAATTATAAGGTTAACAATTTGTACCAGCTATTGATAAATCCTTTCCTAGACGACACAAGTGACGACACAAGTGGTCCAAGCGACTCGTCACACGGTTTGTGCAATGTTATGAAGTACAATTACAATCAGTTAGACTACCACACAAAACTAATGTACAGGTAATTATTATTACCCTCACATTTATTTAGGCAATGAGCAACCTACCTGGAGGAGTGAATTGCACACCCTGACTATCAAGTCATTTGAGTCAGCAGTAGGACCAACAGTGGACATCTCCGAGAGGCCAGAAGAAGTGTTTTCTACTATTTTTTAACAATGGTCTGCAGGAACACATTGTGTGTGAGAGCAACAACTACGCTAGACATGTAATGGGAGAGGAGGCATACCGAACGTGGACTCAACACACAGTTTAAGAGCTCTGGGCCTTCTTCGGATTCTCCATCCTCATGGGACTCAATCACCTGCCATCGATCAATGACTATTGGAGCCGAGACCACTATGCACCCATCGCCGATGTAATCTCAAGGCAGAGATTCCGTGATATCTCCCAGTATCTGCACTTCGTGGACAACGACCATCTTGTTCCACGAGGTGACCCCTCGTACAATCGGTTAGGGAAGATCCGCCCCCTCATTGAGCACCTGGGTGAGAGGTTCGAAGCTTTGTACAACCCTACACAGAATGTAGCAGTGGACGAAGCAATGATTAAGTTTCAGGGGCAGTCTTCCTTAAAGCAATATAATATGCCTATGAAACTGATCAAACGGGGGATCAAGGTATGGGTATTGGCAGATAGTGCTAACGGCTATTTCCACAAATTTGACATATACACGGGGAAGCAAAAGAAGAGACAGGTTGGACTTGGTGAGTATGTTGTCAAAACATGTGCCTGCAACCACCTGCAAAGAGATGTAAACGGGGATGGTGTGCGTTCTGCTGGAAGGACTCCAACAAGAGGACTGACAGATGTAACGAGTGTGGTGTCTGGCTCTGCCATGGTGGAAACCCAACATCAGACTGTTTCTATTTGTGGCATAAGAACTTGTAAATATTATAATTATTATCTTATTTACTGTTTATGATAATTATTATTTATTAGTACGGCTTCATTATAGTCACATGATGTACGCTAATGATACACACTAATCATTATAATTATTTAAAGCAACAAAGCTACGCGTACATATATACGTACTGCATCGCTCGGTAGATTAATAATACACAGCCTATCACTCACCTTGTGACACGTACGTTTGGTTGACTGCTCCACCACCTGAGAATCACACGCATCTGTGATCCAGCAATACTCTGTACACACAAAGAAAGATGATGAAGGGTTCTTAGTACTACAAATTCTAGATACAATGAAAGCACCGCAGGTGCTGATGCCTCGGTGGAGATACCAAAGCTACATAACATAAAGCTACTAATAGCTACTAATAGCACATGATAAACAATTTAATTTTGCTGAGTTTGTAATGATCGACCATGATTGTTGTTAAAAACGATTGATGCCCAAAAGTTCAAGTCTAAAGCTGCATTCAAGTAGCAGAGCCTTGCAGCTCTCTTCTCACTCTTGCAGCTACCAATAGCTAGCGTTCTATAGTGCAGAGCTAACTACTAAGTAGAGTAGCAACACTCGGTAAACAAGTTTGGCTACGTGTTCTTCTGAAAAGGCTGCAATGGCATTCCAAGTAAGCAAAACTAGGCATAACTCAAGAACGAAGCATAATTTGGCAAATCGACGAATTTAAATCCATGACTAGAAGCCTATAGAAACTCTTACTTGCACTTGATTCATCCTTGAGCAGCTGTAGCAGTCTACACGCATGCACGCACGCACGCACGCACGCACGCACACACGCACACACACACACACACACACACACACACACACACACACACACACACACAGACACACTACCGTATACCTCGCTTGCGCATGCGCACCGAGGCTATCTGCCATTCAGGCTGTATTATTTTATCAAAGTGTATCATAGGCCCTAAAGAATACTCTAAACATCACTACAGTCAACATACAGCTTAGGAAGCTTGGTAGAGCTGGGCCACTGCAAGTGTTTCTTCGTTCACAGTCACACACGAGATCACATTTGTATATAAGCCACACCTAGTACATACAGTTCCTGCACACAAAAAAAGGTGAAGCAAAGCTTCTTAGGAGTTTAAACTCTACAGCTATGTGCTATATACCAAGCACAATAAGTATTAGACTGTATGAAGCTTCTAGAGAATCGAAAAAGCCAAGTAACAAAGTGGAATTATACACAACTACTACTTACCACTTGACAGAAGCAGATCACACCCAAATTTTCGAGATAGTAAGCGATTCGGGCATCATCTTGTAGATCTTTGACTGATCAACTTGAGCTGCAATAATTGATCGTGTATGTACAGTCTTGTAGCACTACTAAATACACACATTATCTCGCGCTGTTTCTGCAACACAGTGGAAAGCTCGCGATGTTTTTATAACACAGTGGTAGTAGAGTCCAGCGCCCTCTTCAGCTCCAACACTTTCCTCAAAATGTGCCTGCAACCACCTGCAAACAGTGAAGTTAATGGAGGTGTCCTGTACCTGGGGGATAGCAAACACAGGGGTCAAAGTGCACAGAATTGCAGGAGAATTTGTAGCCATTTCAGCTTGTTGAGATTCAGTAGCAGTATGCAGTAAGCTGTGTAATGTGATAGGCTTTTCAATAACTAAATGGACAATCTCAACTATACATAAAAGTGCGGAGTTCTACTGAAAATTAATAAGTCATCAATTATTATTGCCTAGTAATATTAAAGGTAGCGCTCACCTTTCCCCTGAGTCAGAGTGTTGGTCCATTGTGTCCAGTGCACCGTGCTAGCTAGTAGGACCACTCCAATGGATGTGCTCTCAGAGTATTAGAACTGTAATGAATGCACCACATGGCCAGTGGGTAAAGATCGTCAAACCATTAGACAAAATATGTTTCATTTTGTAGATTTGATGACATACCCTTTTAAAGGTGTCTGGTAAACACCCTTTACCAGACACACTCACACACAAGATAAAGACGGCTGGTGAGGAAAAGCGTTCACTTGTCCTTCCCTCTAGGAGCTTCCACAAGGCTGGATATCTGGTGAATACTCCTCCAAAAGACCAGCAGCAATGGATCATGAGGCAAAGAGCAGCGCAGCGAGTACAAGTGAGTGGCTAGTCATGATCAAAAGTGGACCACCTAGTATAGTGTATAGGCTGCTTTAGATGACTGGCATTCAATATCTGCTAATAGATATCATTACTAGTGATCAAACTATACAGCCTCTGTATCAAATGCATCCATTGCTACACATTAATTTTGTTGACCCGTTACTTCATTGCGTACAGTGATGGAGAGAACGAGAGGGGCGGAGTCAGTGACAAGTTGCTATGACAACATATGATTGAGGAGTTACAAGGTGACACTGTGGAGTTACGTACAACCCATTGGACGTCTTGCACTGTAGATAAAGGAACACAATTAAGAAATAGTGAGTACTGCCGCGTGCAGAGTGTGACTCTTTCCCCCACCAGACCTGTAATCTGAGCATGTCATGTGATAGGCCTTGTCTAGAGCTACAGAATTCATCTCTTAGTTTTGATATTGATTGCTTTTTAGTGAAGTTATGACCTCCTGAAAGTTGTTTAAATTATATAATTTTTGCGCTGTACTCCCCCCTTGCATGTGTGACTGTGTTTTATAGTTTGTGTGCTTTTCGCGCTGTACTCCCCCTTGCATGTGTGACTGTGTTTTGTAGTTTGAGATTTTTGCGCTGTACTCCCCCCTTGCATGTGTGACTGTGTTTTGTAGTCTGTGCTTTTTGCGCTGTACTCCCCCCTTGCATGTGTGACTGTGTTTTGTAGTCTGTGCTTTTTGCGCTGTACTCCTCCCTTGCATGTGTGACTGTGTTTTGTAGTTTGTGCTTTTTACACTGTACTCCCCCTTTGCATGTGTGACTGTGTTTTGTAGTTTGTGCTTTTTGCGCTGTACTCCCCCCTTGCATGTGTGACTGTGTTTAGTCACTAGCAATAGTTTTACGTTCCCGTGAGTGCATGGGTTCAATTCACTAGCAATAGTTTTGCGTTCCCGTGAGTGGGTTCAATTCACTAGCAATAGTTTTGCGTTCCCGTGAGTGGGTTCAATTCACTAGCAATAGTTTTGCGTTCCCGTGAGTGGGTTCAACTCACTAGCAATAGTTTTGCGTTCCCGTGAGTGGGTTCAACTCACTAGCAATAGTTTTGCGTTCCCGTGAGTGGGTTCAATTTACTAGCAATAGTTTTGCGTTCCCGTGAGTGGGTTCAATTCACTAGCAATAGTTTTGCGTTCCCGTGAGTGGGTTCAATTCACTAGCAATAGTTTTGCGTTCCCGTGAGTGGGTTCAATTCACTAGCAATAGTTTTACGTTCCCATGAGTGGGTTCAATTCACTAGCAATAGTTTTACGTTCCCATGAGTGGGTTCAATAATTCACAACAGCTGCATTGTACCCCCTTGTTTTGTGTTTTTTATGCGAGTGCGCTGAATGCACCAGCGAAAGCTTGGGTTTTCTGATTGCTTAGAAACAGACCTTTCAAATGGTGCCATCAAAGTTCATATTTATTTGAAAGATAACATTATTTGATAATTTAGTCCCCATGGTCCGAGGTCTAAAAATAACAAATTAAGGGCCCGGATGAAATATTGGATTGAAACACGTCATTTAAAAGGTATTTACCTAAGCTTTCGGAATATTATAAAATTTTTGACATTAGATCAACTGTTGAAAGACCCCCACCCCTTCCGTTTAATTCGTGAATCTTTTTTGCGCTGTACTCCCCCCTTGCATGTGGGACTGTGTTTTGTAGTTTGTGCTATTTGCGCTGTACTCCCCCCTTGCATGTGTGACTGTGTTTTGTAGTTTGTGCTATTTGCGCTGTACTCCCCCTTGCATGTGTGACGGTGTTTAGTCACTAGCAATAGTTTTGCGTTCCCGTGAGTGGGTTCAATTCACTAGCAATAGTTTACGTTCCCGTGAGTGGGTTCAATTCACTAGCTGCCAAATGTATATGTAACTATTGTTTACGAACAATTCATATATATAAGCTTATAGAGCAACCTATTAATATGTGATTAGCCTCCTCCACAAAGTTAGCCCATGCACTGTATAGGCATGTTGTAATAGTTTGCCATTTCTTTGCTCATGTCTCGATCAACTGCATGTACGATGTGTTCCACATTTGTTACCCAGGTTTAATCACTGCCTCATGAATGGATGTGTCAAGCACACACAGGTGCGTGTGTACACATGTCTCACTATGGTGACTAGTGTAATGATGCTCATCAATACATCTCCCTCCTCCCACAGTGCTCCAACATCTCTGTGTGTGCTATTGTATCCTTCACCCTGCCTACATGGTGTCTACTCCTAGACTGAGGGAATGGAGGTATCAAGCACACACAGGTGCGTGTGTATCACTATAGTGACTAGTGTAGTGATGCTCATCAATACATCTCCCTCCTCCCACAGTGCTCCAACATCTCTGTGTGTGCTATTGTATCCTTCACCCTGCCTGTATGGTGTCTACTCCTAGACTGAGGGAATGGAGGTGGCAAGCACACACAGGTACGTGTGTCAGAGAGTGGGTGTCAGGAGATGCTATCACATGACCTACACCATTCTGAGCTGTACCAATATTGTTGCTGGTTCATACGATGATTACCAGCTAATAATGGCCTATTCAAATTTTATGTTTCAGAAGATTTACAAATGATATCGTATCTAACGAAGCTCACTCGTAAACACAACTTTTGAGTATCTAATTTCAACCCCCCTCCAGGAGTATTGACCTGACTCCCTCCAGGCCTGGTGAAATGAACCAATCGTCTCTCTATTATATATAGCACATACAGCAGCAAAGTACAACACATCAGTCAGCAAGAAACCACCTCACCCCAGCAAGGTGTGTGTGTGTGTGTGTGTAAATGTATACATAATATCTGTATAGCCCACATTTCTTTTATTAGTAGCTTTGCTCTGTAATAATTGTACCCTCCCTCGATCCACACACACACACACACACACCCACACACACACACACACACACACACACACACACGACCATGGCCTGGCCATGCACATTTCTCTCTTAGTAACAGCTTTAAATTTCCTCCGTGTTGTCAGACCTAACAAGGTGTCAGAGTTCTTTCAATTCCCTAATTAAGTTTAGTATTGTAAGATCGCTGAACCTAGTGGATTATTGTTGTGGTTTTAGCTCTGTTCTCATCATACAACTATTACATTTCAGGGGAGGGGGCTTTCCCCTTGTATGACCCCCTGCCTAACCTCTGCAAACACACACACACACACACACACACTCACACACACTCACACACACACACACACACACACACACTGGGTATGTGTTTACTTGACTAATGCAATTAGTGGTCGTGGTTGGTTGCACCAGCTTTGTGTACACACTACACACTAGTGAGATCATTTCTGCTCTTTGTTGTAACTAATGGGATGGAGTGAGGTGACATTGGTTGTGTACACCAGTCAGCTAGGGTAACTAATGGGATGGAGTGAGGTGACATTGGTTGTGTACACCAGTCAGCTAGGGTAATGGTTCGTGTTCTGTACATAGATAAAATTAATGGGCTACGTTTTGATACCAAGAACATCCTATATGCTTATTCCATTGCTGAGATAACACTGAAAAGCTACAAAATTCTGCTGTTTTGATGACATCAACAGCTGCAAACCACAAACCAATGATGCTTTAATCAACCACAAACAAGAGTGGGTGTACAGTTATTGTACGCCCACTTACGTGGTTAATTAGAGTGTCATCGATCTGTGGTTAGCAGCTTGTGATGTCATCAAAACGGTAGAAAATAGTAGAATATGTAGTTTTTCAGTGATATCTCAACAATGATATAGGATGTTCTTGGTATCAAAATGTAGCCCATTTATTTGTAAACTTACCAGAGAACTTTTAAAGCTAAGCTATAAAATGTTCAGAAGATATTACTCTAACCAAAAGTGTACCTAAAAACCAGTAAAACATGAATTATAAACACTGTGAACATTTGTAACACCCATAAAGGGATGGCCAGGATACCTAAACCATTGAACAATTATGTGATGAAGTCTAGGACCTTAGCTGTACAAGATTACTGTTTCTAACCGATTACCCACTATAACAATTTGTTGTTGTTTTATTAATCACCACAAACCCACCACCTTATGTTTCCATGGAAACATTTTTGGTTATGTTGTAGCTCGGTCATTTACCTACACATTGGTATCAACACCATTTCTTAAAAATGTTCCAATCGAAGATATTTACATTTAAGTACAGCTACTCACAAAGTTGTGGTAATCTACTCTCTAAGCTGGATGCACTGTATAACGATTGAATTACCCACACAAATGGACCACTTATTTCATTTGCCTATACATAGCATCATCTCAGATGTATCTGCCCCCCCCCCCCCCGCACACACGCACACACACACGCACACACACACACACACGCACGCACGCACACGTGCACATACGCGCACACACACACACACACACACACACATTCACAGATGCTCATGCTGTGTCAGACCCACAGTGAATGGAGCCTCCATCACAACGCCAGCGATATTTCCATAGTCATGATGAGGTACGCTAGGGGGTGTGGTCTCAGCTTGTGTGTGGGTGTGTGTGTAACTGTACATTATGCTGCATGTGAAATTGTCGTGTACTATAATTATATAAATACGACCACTTTCCCTCATCCCCCATTTCTCTGTAGACACGCTGTTTCTTATAATCATGGACACTGATGGGATAAGTTGAAGACATTGTCAAGAAAGTAAACACAAGCAAGCCCGTTACCAAGGACACAAGACAACATTGACCATCATTGACAATTTTAACTGTTGTATTTTTTAATTTCTACTGCTAAAAATTAATTATGACCAAGAGTACATAATTATGCTCTTGTTATGACATAATAATAATTATTACAATAAAAGTGGTAAAGATCATTAACTATATAAGTCATTAAGAATTATGTGTATTTTATAAACCTTACAGTCTCCATGAGAACCCGTGTCCTCTCACGAGAGCTGATCTACTAGCCACACCCTTAACCACTAGGCCACACCCATTCTTCACCAATCTGTGTATTATCAGGAGCTCATAAATAAGTTTAATTTTGATGACGGCTCTCTTCTGATGCTACACAGTTACAATACATTTATCATTGATAACATAGCTGGCATGTGCAATTGTGTGGACAGACATTGACTCAACAAAGCATTCACATCAGGTATAATTATGGTGGATAGAGTGCTAGTAGTCACCACACAAACACTTGTAATTGATAAAGAACAAAATTAAAAAATAAATACCATCAGTCACAGTTTATAATGGCTAGAGGATATTGTCAGGCTAGAGTCACTTGCAGTCTTCCCTTGAGGTCCTCAGCAATGTCAGCTCTACTGATAACGGGAGACTCTAGAGCTGTCAACAAGTCCTCCAGTTGTGGACCACCTAGCAACCACTCTATGAGCATGTGTGTGAAACACTTGGTGACACTGTTGGGTCTTCTGGCATTCTCCTCAGCTATCACCTGCAGTGTACATTGTTATTATAATGACATCATTCTGCACTATCCAAGTTCTACGGTATATCGGCTGAAATTATGAATCATGTCAAGTTAATTGTTGAAAGGAATTTTAATTAGAAGCAACACAGCCACCCACACAACTAAAGAAACAAAACTACTAACAGGTTTCATACAGAGGGGGGGGGCCCTGGGATTTCCCACCCACAGCCAAAATATCCCCCCCTAGAAATCTGAATATTAATGATGTCATAATAAAAATGTATGACTTTCTCCTTAAAAAGGTCTACAATCTCATTAGACTAGTGAAATTAATTTTATGCACACAAAAAACCCTGCACCTCAGATAACCATTCCAACAATTTTTCCAGGGGAAGGACCCCAGACCCCCTCAATTAAACGTTTCCCCCTCCCAGCTAAAACTCCTGTATGAACTAAAGATAAGCACATCAGGATATTCCCTTGTTATGTAAGGCCATTAAAACATAAGCTTAGCAAAATTGAAAACGTGCAGTACTGCTTGCTGGCACATTCCTTAACTGATGATGCCTGACTGTATGAGCACAGGGCTATTAGTACACAGTCATCTACTGCTATACAGTGTTCAGTACACACACAGCAGAGCACTCACATCTAGTGTCCCCTCATTGACACCCAACTGCTCTCCCAGAGGACGCCATGTCCCCCTCACCTCCCAGGCAGCTGTCCTCACTACCCTCAAATGATGATCCACACTCAGTCCCTCTGGAAGGAACACACAATCATGACAACAACATAACACTGTCATTATTCCTAAGCAATGCCTACTAACTAAAACACACATTACTGAAGGACACGCTGTATTGTACTGATAAGATCAGCTACATCATTATTCACGGCTGTTAATTAAATCAAGATTAATGTGCTTACCACAGTCAGTGAGAGGACAAATATCAGGAGAGATGTCGCTGGTAGCTTTTGTCTGTAAAGAGAAATCAAATATTAGTTACTTGTGTTTATATAATGTATAATTATAGAACATGTTCTGTAAAGACTTGTAATATAGTTGCCAACCTTAATGGTTGCTGCAATGTCCCCACGAGCAATGGCGGGAGACTCTAGTGCTCTAACAAGGGCAGACCAGGAGGGGGGAGGAGAGGAGCGCTTCACCCAGTGTGTCAGCATGGCCTCAAAGCACGGCTCAACCCAGCGATAGTCCTTCTCAAGACTCTGTATCAGTACACACAGTGAAACACAGTATTAAATACTTAGTAAGAGCTCAACATTACGTTGCCTGTTAAATAGGTTGTTACTTCATACAAGACGCCACCAAATATGCAGAGTCAAATGCTTACAATTGAAACGCTCACTATTCAACCATTAAATAACAGTAGCAGTCAATTAAATAGTGCACACACATAATTAGAATGAAGGGACTACACTGGGAGAATATACTCAAGGTGGTGGAGGTAGTCATTGTTAAGGTCTCACCTTCCTAGTTGCATAGTCAATGTCCAGTTCTATAGCCAGGCTGTACCAGTCAGAGCGTATCTTTTTGATCACTTCCTTCACATCTGCAAACAGCTCATCAGTTTCAGAGCTGGAGGTGTCCTCTGTAACAATTCAAATATAATCACACATTGTAGAGTACACACGTAACAATGTACACACAATCTGCACACATGCTCTGACATTATTCTCACCAACACTCTCTTTGAGGCAGTGGTACACAGTGAAGAAAGGCTTCTGGTTCTTGGAGATCTCACAACTGATAAAGCCCTTGAAGTGACTATTTGACGAAGCCTTGAATTTCAATTCATTTTCAGTCCCTCTAACTCTGGGTGTTCTCTTGCTCCACTCGAAGGAGAGATTCTTGTCCCTCAACTCTCGATCAGAGGCAAAGGGCAGGGCAAGGAGGAACACATCATCTCCTTTGCTGACTTCCTGATACAAAAACACAAATTTAAATAATGCTTCACAAAGTTACTATTTATTACTTACTTCTGCAAACCAGCATTCTTGGTGAAGGCTCAGACTGTTGCAGCTAAAGCAGGGATCAGCTCCTGTTGTGAGGAGGCAAAGCTTGGAACCATCTTCATGTTTGCCACAGTAGCAGTCGAAGGCAATAATTGGAGTGAGTAGTGGACTAATATCCTTCATCACCAACAGGAGGGTTGAGAGGACGTAGGAACAAAGCTCGTGCATCGTATGATTCCTGTTCTGTCGAATAATCCGTATCTCATAGCTATCGACATGAGCAATCAGGGTAACAAAATGCTTGGCAGATTCGTCAATGTGAAAGGAGACGAGGTTTCTCTTTACTGAGGTATCAGTGGCAAGTTTCCAAGTCATGCCCAGAATGCCTTTGCCTTTACTCCCCCTTGAGACCAATTCACTGATCATAGCACAGAATACTCCAATGGGAACATATTGGGGGTCAAATGTGACTTTGATTGGAGAGGGTGTATCAATACCAGTGGGTGGTGATTTTGTTAGTTCCTTGCGAGATGCACACTGGAGAATAGCGGGGATGAAAAATGTCGTTTCGACTTTTTCTGTGGTAAGGCCTTCCTTCACCACTGTTGTGATTTTGGCTAAGAGATGGGAATGCTCGAGTAGTATGAGCAGCTTCTCAACAGGAATCAACTGGTCTTTCTTCACACCGTGGTTTTCCTCCGAATGGCATCGAGTGATTGTTTTCAGTGAGAATTGCCCCTTGAGTATCCAATTCCTTCTCTCAGCTTCCTTAAACAGAATAATACTCTTTTCAGAATGGAGCTCCAGCAGCGGATTGACAACGAGAACACTGAGGCTGTTGAATACCACTTGAGGGTTGCAAATGACAAAGTTCCCAAACCAACCATCTTTGTCCTTGATCTCTGGATGATAGATCAAAGCTCCAACGTACCGATCCAGGTACCAAACGGTGAATCGAACCTCCTTCTCTCTCATCTTTAATCCCTCGGTACCGATACGAATGCAATCTTCCATAGACACAATGTCAAACTCTTTTCTCAGTACAACTCCAAACAAAAGCTGTTGTGGGCGAATTCGAAGCTTGGCATCTTTGAAATAGCTACTGAATAAGCCATGAAGATGTTCACGAAGAGGTCCCATATCAGAATCAGTGCCTTCGTAGTTGTCCACTGCTATAAACTTCTTGTCTTTTGGGTTAGAAAGTAATTTCTCAAACTTGCTGGTAATCTTGGTCAAGGCTTCGTTTTTCTCTGTCAACTTTTGCTCTAAACGGTCTTGGACATCTTTCTTGAAAGTGTCTGAGTTGAGGTGTTGGCTGACTGTTTGCTCAATGGCAGCCATGTCTTCTGCACTGACGTTAGCATACTCATCACTCTTTTGTCGAGTCAAAATGTTTCGAATTGCTTTCTTTTGATCGTGTTCTTTTTGGCTCTTGCTGGCAGTGGTGCCATCGCTCTTGCTGGAAGTGGTGCTATCGCTCTCGCTGGCAGTGGTGCCATCGCTCTCGCTGGCAGTGGTGCCATCGCTATTGTTGGCAGTGGTGCCATCGCTCTCGCTGGCAGTGGTGCCATCGCTCTCGCTGGCAGTGGTGCCATCGCTATTGTTGGCAGTGGTGCCATCGCTCTTGCTGGCAGTGGTACTATTGCTCTTGCTGGCAGTGGTGCCTTCGCTCTTGCTGGCAGTGGTGCCATCGTTTTTGCAGACAGATTTTGCGGAGGCACAACATTTCTCGTACAGAAGATCGACTTTGATTTGCATTGCCAGTTCATCCTTGAAAGTACCTATGAGGGTAGCAACAGGCTCAGCAGAGCCTAGATTGCCCAGTTTACTACACTGCTCTCTGTCAATATCCGAGTCAATCTTGGTATGGTGGCTGATAGCTGAGAGGATTTGAGAGAGTGTTTCTCTGCTTGTGTACGTTGAATCGTACGGTGTGATCTTGTCCTTTCCTCGTTCGTAGGAGACTTGACACATGTCATCGAGGTCTTTGTCCAGTCGAAAGAATACCAGGAAAATCCCTGCGCCTTTGCTTAGAAATGGAAACATCTCCACGAATCCAGGCTGCCCACCGATATCGACCAGATTGAGTAGGACTTTGTTCAGCAGCTCTTTAGTGTACTCTCCTGAACCCACAATACTCCGGAGTCTAGAGACAACCTTTCCAACATCTACAGTCGTCACTTTCACAACCTTTTCCGGTGGTTCTGGTGTTGGCCCTTTGGGTGCTTCATCGATCTTGAGTTGAGTTTGCTTCTTGGGGACAGTGGTTTCTTGCGTGGGCTGTTCCTTAGGTGGACTGACAGTGCTGTCTTCAATAGGTTCACAGGACATAAGGTAAGAGAAGATAAACTGTGTTTCTTCCTCTAGACTTGAAGATGCTTTGAATTCAAGCTTTGTTCCAGATTTGTCCACAAAGGCCAATACTTGTTCACACTCGGCTAGTAATGTACTGCAACGTTTCCTTTGATCTTCTGGTAGCATAGACAGGTTAGTGATGGATCCAACAAGCCGCTGTCGAGTGGTCGTTTTGCCAAGACCCGAGGGACCAATGAAGTGCGTCTTGAGATAGTGTAGCTCGATGGTGTTGTTTTCGTCGGTCATCAGCTCGTCCAGTTTCTTCAAGTAGGTTTGGTTTTGAATATCGACTGTAAAGGACAATCGATCATAACATAATGATTAATGATTAAATAAAATTGTTGCACATTTTGTATCATTTGCAATTGTGTACCTCAGAGGTCCAGTTGATATACTAATTATACTAAACTACAATTCAATGCTTCCGGAGCTGATTTCAGTGGTTCCAATTTTATGAAACCATAAAACAAGACCTCTCAAAAGTGTTTGGCGATACGTATCATTGTAGTACATGTATAGCCGTCAGATAAGTTCCCGTTGCGTTTTTTTTTTAACGGCAAGCTGGCGTAACAACGGAACAGCAACGCAAGGCAGCTCATTACATATTTATACCAATACAGTAACTTAACAATGCGCAGGATCTACTGAATAATGTCAATTATCAGAGCCCTAGGTCCAGAGGAGAGTATGACTGCAAGCAGGTACTAGGTAAGGGGTGGAGGAGATGCTCAAGTGATACTGGGAGACCCAGAGGAGAGCATGACTGCAAGCAGGTACTAGGTGAGGGATGGAGGAGATGCTCAAGTGATACTGGGAGACCCAGAGGAGAGCATGACTGCAAGCAGGTACTAGGTGAGGGGTGGAGGAGATGCTCAAGTGATACTGGGAGACCCAGAGGAGAGCATGACTGCAAGCAGGTACTAGGTGAGGGGTGGAGGAGATGCTCAAGTGATACTGGGAGACCCAGAGGAGAGCATGACTGCAAGCAGGTACTAGGTGAGGGGTGGAGGAGATGCTCAAGTGATACTGGGAGACTGCCACCATCACAATAGGAGAGAAAAAGAGATCTATACACATGCACTGGATACTTTTTAATAATAATTATAATTATTTCCATTTCACTTATTATATGATATCAAGTGATGAATGAAATGGTTCACAGTCAATAAAGTGATCACGTGCTGTAAAACTCAATTTCTTGATTTAGTCTGACAATGACATGATATTAAAATGAAATTAAGAATAACAAAGTACACAGTAAGTGAAGTGAGCATTCCATGATAGTAATAAACTATCTGCATATGATACTACAATGACAAGGTTAGCTGCCAAGTTGCTTCATTCTCAGATTCTTTGTGTCCAGTTAATTGTTGCTGACTTATCAACACTTTCACCCGTTTTAAAATTGTACAATAAATCGTAATCACGGTGAGTATACGAATAAAACATGTGCGTTCAATTCCAGTTGACAATACATTTTCTGTTTGCGTAAAAACGACAACGTGACGTGCCATGTAAACGGTACAGGAACTTTATTCTGACGGCTACTGTGTGTTATTACTCATGCACGAGGGATGTACTGCTAATACAACTAGAGCACGAGAGCAAGAGTTGTATTAGCAGTACATCACGAGGGCATCACGTTATAATCAACTTAATGCTGATAGTGCGTAATAGTGTTGCATGCGTCATATACTGCGTTCCAAGTAGCAACCAATGACATTTGAGCATCTATGCAGCATAACAGGTTGTCACGAAGCAACAAATTCACAACGGAGGCAGCACTAACCCTAAGGAATTCATACCACAAAATACCACAAATAAGTCAAATGTGAGAGCAATGCCATCAATAGGGAGGTGGGTAGTGCTATAAGGTTACGCTAAAATACCACTACTTACTACCCGACAGCACTGCTATTCACAACGGAGGCAGCACTAACTCACAAAACAGGTAAAAGTGAATTCATGCAATGCAATCAATAGGGAGGTGGGTGGTGCTTTAGCTATCCTCGTCCCCACGTCCACTTCACCTCCAAGGAAGAGGGTCTGGTATCAGTATAATGGACTGAAAAGCTGACACTAGCCTCCATCGATGGACGGACCACGCCCATATAACACTAACGTAGGCTCTATTAAGAGAGCTGTGAAGAGCAGCTGTAACAAACCTAACCTCTGTCTCAAGCTAGCTAGCTATATAATTATAGCGTATTATATAAAGAGAAGTGGGCTATATGTACTGGGCAACATCTAAACAAGAGGCCGTATCAAATAAATTGCTATGGCCTCGGGGTAGGAGATGATTGACTTGCTAAAAGGATTCTAAAAGTTCAAAGTTAAAAACAACAACACGTGGTAGACAGACGTGGTAGACAGTACATTTGATGCTGGTGGCAGCTCTTTTATCACCCTGGCTACTAAAAATATCTTCGCTCTATTGCAGGGACACTATTGCTATGCAAGAGTCTAAACTGAGACTAAAGATTCTACTCCAAGGAGGCAAAAAAACTAGCCATAAACTCGAATATTTGAACTAGTTAAAATCTAATTAACAAAAAGTGGTTAAGAGCCAGAGTAAGCATCGAGGCATGAAGAATAAGCACAATAGAATAATGTATTCGTAAACCCTAACTCCATATATGGGCGTACATGCAGTAAACCCTTTCAATCACAGGGTCATGAGTATTATTATAGTGTTAACGTGTTTTCAGCATTACACAAAGCGTGTGTGTATAAAGAGAAGAGAGTATGCAACTCACTATGTATACTAGGGAACGTTTAAAAGTGTGAGGCTGTATCAATTTACACATGAACGGCAGCTCTAAAAAATAGCTACAGTATGATTTTGACTGAGTCTGAGCAGCACGCCCACTTCTCTTAATTTAAACGTACCACTGATTGATACTTCATAATATTATTACTCACTTGATGAGGTTAGGTTAGGATCATCCTTTGAAGAAAGTTGTTCGGAACCATTTGGAGTATCTGAGGTGTACAGTAATAATGAAAGCACAGCGGGTGCTGATGCCTCGGTGGAGGTGTCAAACAACATAACAAATAAAGCTACTAGCAATAGCTTATACACACATTTATCATTTTTGCAATTTTACTGTAAGCAGAATATAGGGAAACTCAAAGAGTGGGTAATGATCGACCATGATTGTTGTTAAAAACGATCGCGATGCTATATAAAATTATAGTGGCAGCATCAGCAGAGCCTTGCAGCTTTCTTCTCACTCTTGCAGCTACCAATAGCTAGCGTTCTAGTGCAGAGCTAACTACTAAGTAGAGTAGCAACACTCCATGGACAACTTTGGCTACATGCTCTTCTGAAAAGGCATTCCAAGTAAGCTAAACTAGGCATAACTCGAGAACCAAGCATTATTTTTAAAATCCACGAATTAAAATCCAAGTAAACATGACTAGAAGCCTATAGAAACTCTTACTTGCACTTCATTGATCCTAGAGCAGCTGTAGCGGTCTACACACACACCCACCCACCCACCCACTCACCCACACCCACACACACACACACACACACACACACACCCACAAACACACACACCCACAAACACACACACCCACAAACACACACCCACAAACACACACACCCACAAACACACACTCACACACACCCACTCACACCCACCCACACACACACGCACGCACACACACACACACACACACACACACACCCACCCACGCACGCACACACACACACCACACACTACTATCTATTTATTTTGACTAATACCTTGTGCTAATTTCTAAGAACCAAAATTAGAGGTTAATGATTGTTTTGTGCTTGCCACCTATAGAAAAACCACATAGACCCATCCCCATTATCAGATACTACCACCACAAAACCTGGCCCAGACAATACAGGCCTGTTCCTAGGCCTTATAAATTAAGCCTCCCTCAAGGTCAGATTTAGCTGACACAAGCCATGCACAAGCTAAGTTGAAGTATTACAGCAGCCAATATAAAGTCTAAGACAAGTTCTATACTTTATGTCAGCCTTATACCTAAAATGTGAATATAGCTTACAATGAGCATGGCCCCAAGTCAATATTACAATAATTATTCAGTATACTAGTTGTTCTGAATGCAACAGATGAATGGGGAGGGTTGGTGTACCGTTAAAGACTCTTTAACCCATCATTCTCGACTCTCAAGGTCGGGCATCTGTTTGCTTTTTCTACCTGTATGCATAGTTTTGTGCTGTTTGCTCTTTTGTTCTCTTTTCCTTTTTTTGTTTTTGCTTTTTGCTTGCCTAACTATAGATAGGATAATACAAGGTCTCAAAGATCCACCACTAAGTTTACTATACCTAAATATTAAGACATCAGATGCCAACCTTTTTAAAGATTAATTTAAGTGAGCATTCCGTTTGAATACCCTCAAACACACACACACACACACACACACACACTCACACACACTCACACACACACACACACACTCACACACACTCACACACACACACACACACACACACACACACACACCCCCACACACACACACACACAGAGGATGTGGTTTTTGCTAACAGTTTACACAGCTTAGTGTAGAATGGAATGTGCGTGGGACTTGCATAGCATATCTATTCCACATTCTACCACAGGTATTATTGGGGTCTACAAAACACTACCACAACCATTTGTCTTACGAAAACATTGAAGGTATCAATGGAACCGGCATAGCTTGCTCTAGTGGTGTGCAAAATTTGACCTTGATACACCATATGAACTCGAATATATGCACTAGCAAACAAGTTTGGCTACGTGCTCTTCTGAAAAGGCTGCAATGACATTCCAAGTAAGCAAAACTAGGCATAACTCGAGAACCAAGCATTATTTTGCAAATTCACAAATTAAAATCCAAGAAAACATGACTAGAAGCCTATGGAAACTCTTACTTGCACACCTAGAGCAGCTGTAGCGATCCACACACACACACACACACACACACACACACACAACACACACACACACACACACACACACACACACACACACACACACACACACACCTCGCTTGCGCATGCGCACCGAGGCATAATAATTATGTCATGTAACACATAAAGTACATTATAATATATTGCAATAGTGATTCAGAAAACTCTCCGATTTATATAACAGTAGACGCACCCACACAAGTGCTAGTGATCGTATTTATAAGCCAAGTAGTAGAATGGAATGTGCGTGGGAGCTACTAACATTCCAGGTATTATTGGTGTCTACAAAACGTGTAATTGTACCACAACCAATTGTCCTACAAAAACAAGGAAGGTATCAATGGAACCGGCATAGCTTGCTCTATTGGTGTGCCAAGTTTGAACTTGCTATACCAATATTTGTGGAAATTAGGTATGGGATTTCTAGTGACACATACCTGGTTCAGGAGTGGAGACTACAGACTTGAGATAGTCAGCAACTTCAGTGTTCCCCATCAGTACTGCCCAGACAAGAGGAGTCCTGCCATCATTATCAGTCACATCTGGAACAGGTGAGGGACAGAGATCTTGTAGTAGTACTGACAGCATTCATTACCATGCAGGATGACTACATTATTTTATTATCATGTACCAACAGTGTATTGTATTGCAGTTGCCATGACGATACAACGGCAGGTACACTGATTGTTTCATTACATGCACATTGAACCACATTAATATATTCACGGGTTGTCTATCAGAGGATCTAATGAAACAGTACCCACTATACGGAAATCACTCACCAACATCCCACTTTAGTTCCTCAACTAGGTATTTCACTAGTTGTATATGTCCTCTCCCACAAGCGTCGTGCAGTAGTGTTCCGCCCCACTTGTCCCTCACATCTGTGTGTGGTGATACTCAATATACTCAATAATTAAGTGAGATATGTTATTATAGACTATAGACTCAAAATTGCGGAAAAATAAAACAAGCCTATACAAATAGAAATAGTTGGTCTTATTAATATTGGTATACAAAGTTTGAACGTGATACACGACTGTGTGCGGAAGTTAGGTATGGGATTTCTAGTGACGAGTTTAACTTCAGCCATGTACGTAAGTGTATAGTGGTCAAGATGGACCAAACATGTCATTGTACCACAACCACTTGTCGTACAGAAAAAATAAAGGTAGCATAGGAAAGGGCATGCCTTGTTCTATTGGTGTACCAAATTCAAGCTTGATACACCACTGTTTGTGGAAGTTAGGTATGGGATTTCTAGTGACGAGTTTAACTTCAGCCATGTATACGTAAGTGTATAGTGGTCAAGATGGACCAAACATGTCATTGTACCACAACCACTTGTCGTACAGAGAAAGTAAAGGTAGCATAGGAAAGGGCATGCCTTGTTCTATTGGTGTGCAAAATTTGAGCTTGATACACCACTTTTTGTGGAAATTAGGTATGGGATTTCTAAAGAGCATACAGAAATGCCTGAGTCCTGTTACTATTATCCCTCACATCTGTTGTGGAACAAAGTTCAACTATCACATATATTTTTAACAGATATTACTATGGCAACCGTATAGCAAATGTTTATGTATTTCAAACAAGTGTACGTACATTGCAAATAATTATTCGAAATTGAAATGTAACACTATTAAACTTTCAGCTGTATGCATGGTATGAAAACTTCACATACACAACGACTACTTACCAGTGCTACGACTACTGCATCGCAAATAATTATGATACTACGCGAAATTACTGACACAATTGATATTGCTACACAGTACATGTATATAATTCAGATACCATAATGATATGGAGAAACAATTACAATACACAAATAATTATAATGACTACTTACCAGTGCTGCACCCGATCTCCTTCAAGTACTGCACCACCTCTTTATGACCTCCCAGGCATGCATAGTGAAGTGGAGTCCTGTTTAAGATCCCACCACCTTTATCAGTACGAGCTCCATGAGTAACAAGTGTCTTCACAATCTCAAGGTAGCCCTCCAAGCAAGCCCTGTGTAATGGAGGCATCTTATCCGCCCACTCGTCACTCCAGTAGAGCTGGGGGTTGGGGTCTGCCCCCTGTCCCAACAGGGACCTAACTTTGGTGACGTCATTATTGTCTACAGCCTGCAATAAGTCCCTGGCTAGCTTCTTTTGAGCACTGTACAAAATAGATGGTTGGGGGGTCAGTCATACAGAGAATTACTTGATATGTGTATATAGTTTATACAAGTGACACCATGCACATATCCAGCTGTCACTTTGCTGTACAGTGTTCCACCTCTGATCATAGCCTGCTCTGACTCTACTAATGGAATGAGCCTCCCTCCATGCAATCACAAGGTGCTACCATGAGTAGTAATTATAGTCTACATGTTCACTCACTCTGAGTCTTGTTCAGTAGCCATTGAAGCTTTGTTCAAACTCTGTCAAATTCGCCCCTTGTTTCTCAGTGCAGTAAAAAGCAGCAAAGTGCCACACCCTCTCTCTGTATCAAGGGCCCTTCCGGCCACAAAAACCCACATGATTAATTGCAAAAGCATAAAAATCCATTTGCACACAGTCAATAGTCGAGTCATGTGATCCTACTACACACAAAACAACACTTATAATAATACTAAACGCACGGAAAAATAAATATTTAAATTCAGCTAAAAGGAACTGCTCCGAATTGATCTACAGTTGTCATTGTCTTCGTAACCTTTGAACCCTCTCCAAAGGGGGGGTGCTCCAAACAAATCTCGTCTTGCATTGTCAGCAGTATTATGAGTGGGCGGGGTAGAGGAACGTCCGTCAAATGAAGTGCTACCAAAGTCATCCGTAGGAAATGGACTGCTAGTCTGTGAGGTGTGTGTGTGTGTGTGTGTGTAGTGTGCGGGTGGGTGTGTGGGGGGGCAGGTGTGTGTGGGTGTGTGAGGTGTGTTAGCAAACCACCCTCAATAATACAGCCAGGTTAATGGGTCCCAAAGTCTCCATAGCATGTGTTTGGACCTGTGTTAGCAGGCCACCCTCTATAATACAGCCAGGTTAATGGGCCCCAAAGTCTCCATAGCATGTGTTTGGACCTGTGTTAGCAGGCCACCCTCTCTAATACAGCCAGGTTAATGGGCCCCAAAGTCTCCATAGCATGTGTTTGGACCTGTGTTAGCAGGCCACCCTCTATAATACAGCCAGGTTAATGGGCCCCAAAGTCTCCATAGCATGTGTTTGGACCTGTGTTAGCAGACCACCCTCTATAATACAGCCAGGTTAATGGGTCCCAAAGTCTCCATAGCATGTGTTTGGACCTGTGTTAGCAGGCCACCCTCTCTAATACAGCCAGGTTAATGGGCCCCAAAGTCTCCATAGCATGTGTTTGGACCTGTGTTAGCAGGCCACCCTCTATAATACAGCCAGGTTAATGGGTCCCAAAGTCTCCATAGCATGTGTTTGGACCTGTGTTAGCAGGCCACCCTCTCTAATACAGCCAGGTTAATGGGCCCCAAAGTCTCCATAGCATGTGTTTGGACCTGTGTTAGCAGACCACCCTCTATAATACAGCCAGGTTAATGGACCCCAAAGTCTCCATAGCATGTGTTTGGACCTGTGTTAGCAGGCCACACTCTATAATACAGCCAGGTTAATGGGCCCCAAAGTCTCCATAGCATGTGTTTGGACCTGTGTTAGCAGACCACCCTCTATAATACAGCCAGGTTAATGGGCCCCAAAGTCTCCATAGCATGTGTTTGAACCTGTGTTAGCAGACCACCCTCTATAATACAGCCAGGTTAATGGGCCCCAAAGTCTCCATAGCATGTGTTTGGACCTGTGTTAGCAGACCACCCTCTATAATACAGCCAGGTTAATGGGCCTCAAAGTCTCCATAGCATGTGTTTGGACCTGTGTTAGCAGGCCACCGTCTATAATACAGCCACTGTTGGTCTACCCACCACTATACATATACAGGGTATACTAATAGTAAGGCACTCACAAAGACATTAGTGACATGGTTGGTGGTTCCTGTGATCCTGGACACCACCTCACACACTTGCCAGATACTGGGACGAAGCTCAGGGTCAGAGGTCAACAGGTAAGCTACAATGAGGGGGAGAATACACGTACCATTAGAGCAACATACTTAAGACTGGCAGAATAAGCGTTATTATAATAGTCTTTAGGGAAATTTATACGTATACCCTGTGTGTGTGTGTGTGTGTGTGTGTGGGCGTGGTCTCACCTATCAAGTTGTGCAGGTCTTGTGTGTAGGGAGAGTCTTCAGGAATACTGTACTGAGCACTGACTATGGCTAGAGGGTTGTCACTAAATGGAGTATCCATGAAGCACAGCTTGAACAGTAGTACACCCAGTTCCTGTGTGTGGGCGGGTGTGTCTTGTGTGAGGGTGTGAGGGTGTGATAATATGGGTATTATTAGATTCGTCGCTTAAGCCTACCACCACTCATCCCGACAGACCACATTCACTTCAATTAAAATGTAAACCTTATTAGAAGTCAACCACTTAGCTACAGTGTACACAGTGGGACCACACATAAAGTGGATATTTCGCCCCTTTCAGCCTTGTTTCTCAGTAAACATAATCATTGCTCAGATCCTCCCCCTTTTCAGAGAGGTGTCACATTCCACCCCTTTCACAGTAAACAAAGCAATTTGGTAGAATGTCATTGAAAGGTCATAATTAGTGAAAGGTCACCTCCAATAGTACTGCCACATGTCCATACATGCATGGATAAACAATTACACCATACTGTAGTTTAAAATACCACGACATATGAAATCTCTGAGCCCATGCCAACTCAGCTAGGTATGGTTGCTCAATATTGACCTCCCTCCACCAATAAGGTCTTAGACTCGCAAGCCGTCACTGTTGCAGGCGAACAGTAGACTGGTCAAACTCCGTGTTGAGACTCGTGTAACGTTTGCCACGATATTTGTGGCAACTAACCGCATGCGGTTACCACAAGATCAATGATAGTGACGTTTCACTAGAAAACTCTACGTATCACATGCAGTATACTGACGTCACGAAAACCGCAGCCACTTAAAATATTTTCTGATATGCTGACTGTGCAACACGAATCTCAACACGGAGTTTGACCAGTCTACTGTTCGCCTGCAACAGTGACGGCTTGCGAGTCTATAAGGTCTAACACATGGGCAAGCAATACTATCGGGAAATATGAACAAAACAATGAACCTCGTGATTATTATCAGTAGCCTACAACAGGTCCCGTCTCTACAAAGCATCTCCCCTCACCTCCATCCTTTCATGCATTCATCCATTCTAATCCTATAGCACAGCCACTGGACTGGCACATGCTGGCAGCAGATCACATTCACGCTGAGTAGGTAATGGCATATGCTAGGCCTCGTCATAGATAGTGGTATGGCCTCATCAACCTCATCTTCAGCGCGGCCTGAGACGGAGGCTAAAAGATCCCCTTCCTCCCACGTTTGTGACTTGTTGCAGTTCACCCACGTAGCGTGTCGTGCACAGAGTCATGGAGTATGTTCTCCATCTGAATCAAAATCAGTGGAAATAATTATAATTATGTGAGCTTAAATGCTTGGTAACCGTGATTTCAATGGATTGTACAGGCCTTGAAATACAAAAATACGCTCGCAAAAATAGCATTAATCATCATTTATTTCTAGCTCTACGGTATTATCAACTATTGGATAGAGCTATTGGATGATACTTTATAGTCTAATAAAGGTAGCGCTCACCTTTCCCCTGAGTTAGAGTGTTGGTCCATTGTGTCCAGTGCACCGTGCTAGCTAGTAGGACCACTCCAATGGATGTGCTCTCAGAGTATTAGAACTGTAATGAATGCACCACATGGCCAGTGGGTAAAGGATCGTCAAACCATTAGACAAAATATGTTTAATTTTGTAGATTTGATAAACCTCAGACACGCTCACACACAAGATGGAGACGGCTGGTGAGGAAAAGCGTTCACTTGTCCTTCCCTCTAGGAGCTTCCATAAGGCTGGATATCGGGTGGATACTCCTCCAAAAGACCAGCAGCAATGGATCACGAGACAAAGAGCATCGCAGCGTGTACAAGTGAGTGGCTAGTCATGATCAAAAGTGGATCACCTAGTATAGTGTATAGGCTGCTTTAGATGACTGGCATTCAATAATTATTTGCTAATAGATATCATTACTAGTGGATCAAACTATACAGCCTCTGTGACAAATGCATCCATTGCTACACATTTGTTGATCCGTTATTTCATTGCGTACAGTGATGGAGAGCACGAGAGGGGCGGAGTCAGTGACAAGTTGCTATGACAACATATGATGGAGGAGTTACAAGGTGACACTGTGGAGTTTGCGTACAACCCATTGGACGTCTTTCACTGCAGATAAAGGAACACAATTAAGAAATAGTGAGTACTGCCGCGTGCAGAGTGTGACTCTTTCCCCCACCAGAACTGTGATCTGAGCATGTCATGTGATAGGCCTTGTCTAGAGCTACAGAATGCATCTCTTAGTTTTGATATTGATTGCTTTTTAGTGAAGTTATGACCTCCTGAAAGTTGCTTAAATTATACATTTTATGGGGAAAGTGTTGTGTGTACTAGTGAGTTGGTGGTCTGATTGTTCTCTCACTTGTTAGATTCGTGAGGGTCAGTTGTTCCCTCTGTTGAATGCTGATGATGATCGACCCATTGGACGTCAGAGAAAATACTAAGAAACAGTGAGTACTGCCGCGTGCAGAGTGTGACTCTTTCCCTGACCAAACTTTGATCTCTCTTTCCCTGACCAAACTTTGATCTGAGCATATTCATGTGATAGGACTTATCTAACAGTGCTTGGAATAGTTATTCGCTGTACTCCCCCCTAGTGTTTACGTTCCCGTGGGTGGGTTCAATTCACTAGCAATAGTTTTGCGTTCCCGTGGGTGGGTTCAATTCACTAGCAATAGTTTTGCGTTCCGTGAGTGGGTTCAATTCACTAGCAATAGTTTTGCGTTCCCGTGAGTGGGTTCAATTCACTAGCAATAGTTTTGCGTTCCCGTGAGTGGGTTCAATTCAATAGCAATAGTTTTGCGTTCCCGTGGGTGGGTTCAATTCACTAGCAATAGTTTTACGTTCCCGTGGGTGGGTTCAATTCACTAGCAATAGTTTTACGTTCCCGTGATTCAATTCACTAGCAATAGTTTTACGTTCCCGTGAGTGGGTTCAATTCACTAGCAATAGTTTTAAGTTCCCGTGAGTGGTCACTAGCAATAGTTTTGCGTTCCCATGAGTGGGTTCAATTCACTAGCAATAGTTTTGCGTTCCCGTGGGTGGGTTCAATTCACTAGCAATAGTTTTAAGTTCTCGTGAGTGGTCACTAGCAATAGTTTTGCGTTCCCATGACTGGGTTCAATTCACTAGCAATAGTTTTGCGTTCCCGTGGGTGGGTTCAATTCACTAGCAATAGTTTTAAGTTCTCGTGAGTGGTCACTAGCAATAGTTTTGCGTTCCCGTGGGTGGGTTCAATTCACTAGCAATAGTTTTAAGTTCCTGTGAGTGGTCACTAGCAATAGTTTTGCGTTCCCGTGGGTGGGTTCAATTCACTAGCAATAGTTTTAAGTTCCTGTGAGTGGTCACTAGCAATAGTTTTGCGTTCCCGTGGGTGGGTTCAATTCACTAGCAATAGTTTTGCGTTCCCGTGGGTGGGTTCAATTCACTAGCAATAGTTTTAAGTTCCTGTGAGTGGTCACTAGCAATAGTTTTGCGTTCCCGTGGGTGGGTTCAATTCACTAGCAATAGTTTTGCGTTCCCGTGGGTGGGTTCAATTCACTAGCAATAGTTTTAAGTTCTCGTGAGTGGTCACTAGCAATAGTTTTGCGTTCCCGTGAGTGGGTTCAATTCACTAGCAATAGTTTTGCGTTCCCGTGGGTGGGTTCAATTCACTAGCAATAGTTTTACGTTCCCGTGAGTGGGTTCAATTCACTAGCAATAGTTTTACGTTCCCGTGAGTGGGTTCAATTCACTAGCAATAGTTTTAAGTTCCCGTGAGTGGTCACTAGCAATAGTTTTGCGTTCCCATGAGTGGGTTCAATTCACTAGCAATAGTTTTGCGTTCCCGTGGGTGGGTTCAATTCACTAGCAATAGTTTTAAGTTCTCGTGAGTGGTCACTAGCAATAGTTTTGCGTTCCCATGAGTGGGTTCAATTCACTAGCAATAGTTTTGCGTTCCCGTGGGTGGGTTCAATTCACTAGCAATAGTTTTAAGTTCTCGTGAGTGGTCACTAGCAATAGTTTTGCGTTCCCGTGGGTGGGTTCAATTCACTAGCAATAGTTTTAAGTTCCTGTGAGTGGTCACTAGCAATAGTTTTGCGTTCCCGTGGGTGGGTTCAATTCACTAGCAATAGTTTTGCGTTCCCGTGAGTGGGTTCAATTCACTAGCAATAGTTTTGCGTTCCCGTGAGTGGGTTCAATTCACTAGCAATAGTTTTGCGTTCCCGTGAGTGGGTTCAATTCACTAGCAATAGTTTTGCGTTCCCGTGAGTGGGTTCAATTCACTAGCAATAGTTTTGCGTTCCCGTGAGTGGGTTCAATTCACTAGCAATAGTTTTGCATTCCCTTGAGTGGGTTTAATTCACTAGCAATAGTTTTACGTTCCCGTGGGTGGATTCAATTCACTAGCAATAGTTTCAAGTTTCCGTGAGTGGGTTAAATTCACTAGCAATAGTTTTACGTTCCCGTGGGTGGATTCAATTCACTAGCAATAGTTTCAAGTTTCCGTGAGTGGGTTAAATTCACTAGCAATAGTTTTGCGTTCCCATGAGTGGGTTCAATTCACTAGCAATAGTTTTGCGTTCCCGTGAGTGGGTTCAATTCACTAGCAATAGTTTTAAGTTCCCGTGAGTGGTCACTAGCAATAGTTTTGCGTTCACATGAGTGGGTTCAATTCACTAGCAATAGTTTTACGTTCCCGTGAGTGGGTTCAATTCACTAGCAATAGTTTTAAGTTCCTGTGAGTGGTCACTAGCAATAGTTTTGCGTTCCCGTGGGTGGGTTCAATTCACTAGCAATAGTTTTGCGTTCCCGTGGGTGGGTTCAATTCACTAGCAATAGTTTTAAGTTCTCGTGAGTGGTCACTAGCAATAGTTTTGCGTTCCCGTGAGTGGGTTCAATTCACTAGCAATAGTTTTGCGTTCCCGTGGGTGGGTTCAATTCACTAGCAATAGTTTTACGTTCCCGTGAGTGGGTTCAATTCACTAGCAATAGTTTTACGTTCCCGTGAGTGGGTTCAATTCACTAGCAATAGTTTTAAGTTCCCGTGAGTGGTCACTAGCAATAGTTTTGCGTTCCCATGAGTGGGTTCAATTCACTAGCAATAGTTTTGCGTTCCCGTGGGTGGGTTCAATTCACTAGCAATAGTTTTAAGTTCTCGTGAGTGGTCACTAGCAATAGTTTTGCGTTCCCATGAGTGGGTTCAA
The DNA here is from genome assembly GCF_963675165.1 of Halichondria panicea. Classification (NCBI taxonomy): domain Eukaryota; kingdom Metazoa; phylum Porifera; class Demospongiae; order Suberitida; family Halichondriidae; genus Halichondria; species Halichondria panicea. The sequence continues at coordinate 674,794 of NC_087377.1, forward strand.
TTCACTAGCAATAGTTTTGCGTTCCCGTGGGTGGGTTCAATTCACTAGCAATAGTTTTAAGTTCTCGTGAGTGGTCACTAGCAATAGTTTTGCGTTCCCGTGGGTGGGTTCAATTCACTAGCAATAGTTTTAAGTTCCTGTGAGTGGTCACTAGCAATAGTTTTGCGTTCCCGTGGGTGGGTTCAATTCACTAGCAATAGTTTTGCGTTCCCGTGAGTGGGTTCAATTCACTAGCAATAGTTTTGCGTTCCCGTGAGTGGGTTCAATTCACTAGCAATAGTTTTGCGTTCCCGTGAGTGGGTTCAATTCACTAGCAATAGTTTTGCGTTCCCGTGAGTGGGTTCAATTCACTAGCAATAGTTTTGCGTTCCCGTGAGTGGGTTCAATTCACTAGCAATAGTTTTGCATTCCCTTGAGTGGGTTTAATTCACTAGCAATAGTTTTACGTTCCCGTGGGTGGATTCAATTCACTAGCAATAGTTTCAAGTTTCCGTGAGTGGGTTAAATTCACTAGCAATAGTTTTACGTTCCCGTGAGTGGGTTCAATTCACTAGCAATAGTTTTGCGTTCCCATGAGTGGGTTCAATTCACTAGCAATAGTTTTGCGTTCCCGTGAGTGGGTTCAATTCACTAGCAATAGTTTTAAGTTCCCGTGAGTGGTCACTAGCAATAGTTTTGCGTTCACATGAGTGGGTTCAATTCACTAGCAATAGTTTTACGTTCCCGTGAGTGGGTTCAATTCACTAGCAATAGTTTTACGTGTTTTGTAGTTTGCGCTGTACTCCCCCCTTGCATGTGTGACTGTGTTTTGTAGTTTATGCTTTTTGCGCTGTACTCCCCCCTTGCATGTGTGACTGTGTTTTGTAGTTTATGCTTTTTGCGCTGTACTCCCCCCTTGCATGTGTGACTGTGTTTTGTAGTTTGTGCTTTTTTATGCGCTGTACTCCCCCCTTGCATGTGTGACTGTGTTTTGTAGTTTGTGCTTTTTGCGCTGTACTCCCCCCTTGCATGTGTGACGGTATTTTGTAGTTTGTGCTTTTTGCGCTGTACTCCCCCCTTGCATGTGTGACGGTGTTTTGTAGTTTGTGCTTTTTGTGCTGTACTCCCCCCTTGCATGTGTGACGGTGTTTTGTAGTTTTGCTTTTTGTGCTGTACTCCTCCCTTGCATGTGTGACGGTGTTTTGTAGTTTGCGTGCTTTTTGCGCTGTACTTCCCATTGCATGTGTGACGGTGTTTTGTAGTTTGTGTGCTTTTTGCGTTGTACCCCCCCCTTGCATGTGTGACGGTGTTTAGTCACTAGCAATAGTTTTACGTTCCCGTGAGTGGGGGTTCAATAATTGTGTACCTCCTTGTTTTGTGTTTATGCGAGTGCGCTGAATGCGCCAGGGAAAGCTTAGGTTTTCTGAATGCTTAGAAACAGACCTTTCAAATGGTACCATCAAAGTTCATATTTATTTGAAAGATAAAATTATTTGCCAATTTAGTCCCCATGGTCCGAGGTCTAAAAATAACAAATTAAGGGCCCGGATGAAATATTGGATTGAAACACATCATTTGAAAGGTATATTTTTCTAAGCTTTCGGAATATTATAAATTTTTTTACAACTGTTATGGTTGTTGAAAGACCCCCCCCTTCCGTTTAATTCGTGAATCTTTCAGCTGCCATAACTTAAATTCTGTGGAGGATCGAAAGTCAAAAATGTTATGGTTTTCTGAATGCGCCAGCAAAAGTCTTAGGCTCCCGCGAGTTGGCTGAATGCGCCACGAAAATAACCCCACGAAAATTACCCGCTATATATATGATAGTTGGATGTTTTTTATGCGCTGTACTCCCCCCTTGTGTTGTATTTTTTATGTGAGTGCGCTAAATGCGCCAGCGAAAGTCTTAGGCTCTCGCGAGTTGGCTGAATGCACCAGCAAAAGTCTTAGGCTCTCGCAAGTTGGGCTGAATGCGCTAGCGAACGTCTTAGGCTCTCGCGAGAGGGCTGAATGCACCACGAAAATGACCCGCTATACGATAGTTGGAATAGTTAGTATTTTTTATGCACTGTATACTCCCCCCTTGCATGTGTGACGGTGTTTTGGGTTAGTTAGTGTTCACTTCTCTATAACTAGTGTTCAAGCTGGCGCTGTGCTAATGCCTCTCGCCATGTTTTTGCTTTCGCTTAAAAGTATTAGAGTGTTATATTAGTATTAAAGTTAGCTTATCTATATAAAGTCACTGAGAAGAAAAGACATATTTACATGCATCTATTGTTGTATTATGTGGCTTACCAGGATCTTAAGAAAGAAGAAAATTGATTCTTCCAGGATCTGTAGTTCAGTGTATATAATATCTAAGAAGAAAAGACCTGTGTACATGCATATTGTTATCTATATTGTTGTTTTGTGGCTTATATACCAGGCCCTCAAGACAAAGATGATTCTGCCAGGAGGATCTTGGGATATTATTTTCTCACACGTGGGGAATGAGCGCGCATGCGCATTACATCCACAGGAATAATTAAAGGGTGTGTCCAAAGAGATCAATTTCACAAATGGCTACTGCTAGCTAGCTGTTTTAACAGATATTTTCTGAGTATTGTAGCTAACAAAAAGCTAGCGCTTTAGTGCAAGGCTAACTCATATGTTGAATAGAAAGTTTGTGCAGACAGATGATGCTATAAAAGATTCTGAAGAGACTGCAACAGCCTTCAATGTGAGTCAAACTAGCCATAACTCGAGAAAGAAGCTTTAGTTTGCTAATCCACGAATCAAAATCCAAGAGAACGTGGCTAGAAGCCTATAGAAGCTGTTAGTTTTCGTTACATTGCAACCGTTGAGCAGTTATAGCTGGAATACACACACACACAGACAGACAGACAGACAGACAGACAGACAGATACACACACAGTCAGCTTTACCGTATCCCTCGTGCGGCTACACCTCGAGGCATAATTACATACATGCATTAATTTGGGTGACAATTTGTGGGACATTATGATCATTGACGTATGCAATAAATGATATATATATACTGTGTGTGTGTGCAGGACTGAACACCAGCCCCCGGCATGTATCATGAGGGACGCTGTACAGAGATGTTAGGGCAAGTTCCTTTAATTAGATCGAGATATTGTAATTATTTCCTTCTTCCAGGTTGTCGGTCGCTAAATGTGCTTATAGTTGCCATGGAGATGGAGATGGTAATTGACTGAAGTCATGTACCTACCTCTCGATAGAAGGAAACAAGGATTTGTCAATAATTATAGTACTGTGATAAATAAATGTTTTGTCAACTTCGATTCTCTAAGATCATAATTATTCACAACTATAATTATACTATTGTTCTTGTTCTTACAAAACTTTAAATTATGTTACGTTGTTTCATATTAATTGTATATCGAGTACAGCAGCCATTCAGTGTTAGGTAGTGCCAGACCATCAAACCATCACCTTGTCCATCCATATATACACAACCATCAACCTACACAGAGAGCATGAGAGACTTGTCACACAACATAGCTAGCTACTTATCTGTGTGTATGTGGCTCCTCCACAACCGTCAACCTACACAGAGAGCATGAGAGACATGCCACACGACATAGCTAGCTACTCATCTGTGTGTATGCTGTTACAGTGGCTCCTCCACACAATCAACCTACACAGAGAGCATGAGAGATACTGTACACAATGGAACTACTTATCTTTTGCTGTGAAGAGACATCCACCTACACACAATAGAAGCCAGCCATACTTGTCTTTATTGTCTCCATAGCTGCACACAAAACAATCAAGAGACACTATAAATGATAGTAGTGGGCGTTGAGATCTGAGCCCCTCCCCCTTCAGTACCTGCAATACATTATACAGTGATGAGGTTAGTAATCCTCCCTGGGTCCCAGAGCAGCATGGCTTGTCTGTACCTGGAGGAGAGAGGAGACAAAAGCAGTGAGAGAATGGAACACTAGCTACACTGTAAAAAATGATTGAAAAAAAGTGCGGTGGACACACTAAAACCGTCGCATATAGCACGCTTTTTTGAAAAAGTGTGCTATATGCGACGGTTTTAGTGTGCTCACCGCACTTTTTTTTTTACAGTGTATAGTACAGTAGCTAGTAGGAGGAGCTGTGTGTGTGTGCATTGTGGCTGCAAGAGAACAAGCAAATGCATGGTTACATTGAGAGCAGCAGTTCAAACAAAACCATCCACTCCACACAATACAATACCAGCCAATCACCACCACAGCTGACAACCATCAGCCTAGTATTATCAATAATACATAATTATAACACCAGACAACAAAAATTTAATTACACCCATAGCTGTTTGTGTTGTGCAGAGAAGAGATGAGAAATTCCCACAACAACAAATCAATTCAACAGTGAAGACCACCAATTAATTCAGATCATTATTATCATCATAATACCAGACCAGGAATGAATGCACTCCTGACCAGACAAATCATTATAATCAAATCACACATCATCACCAAGCCAGACTGTGCAACAAAATTTCCCAACCACAACAACCAATCAAATCATCCACAGAAGGTTTAGTTTCCTTGCACAATATTTGGTTGCCAAAATGATGATCACCTTTGAGAAAAAATCACACACAAAACAAACACCAAATGCTAAAATCATAAAAAACTGTTCTAAAAATTAAATTCTGCACTATTTTTACCCCTGGGAACAGCTGTTGTTTGCTAGACTCTTCCAGGGCTTGCTGTGGAAAGCCCTTCTTGTTCACTCACTGTCTGGTCCTGTTTCTTACCATTGAATTTACTGTAAGAAAATACTCCCACTCACTACTTTCAGTCTGACATCTCTACCAATATAGGTGTCAGCTGCAGCAGCCCTGCTTCTCTTGGCTGCTAAAGAATCTGGGTGGGGCTGCTGCTGGACTGAATCTAGGACCCCTTCTAATTCTATCCATTGTCAAGGTACCCATATATAAAGTAAAAAGCTTATAATTATCATACAGAAATTTTTTTGATACAGACGCTTGAATACTACTGTTGTTTTTATACCACCCAACAAACACAAAATATTTATAACATGAACAAACATTTTTTAATAATAATATAGAGCTGCAGGCATGTCCAAGAGGCCACACTGGACCACGGAGGAGGTTCTACAAGACATCTTGAATGATGAGGAACCTGCAGAGGAGTGGGAAGAGGATATGGAAGAGGTAACAGTGGACAGGGATGAGCCAGTCATGCAGGGCAGTGACAAAGAATTTTCTGATTGGGATGAAGGTGGGGTCTAAAACTAAACTGAATACCGATATAATTTATTACAACGCACATGTAGAAATGGAGCCCCCGTCAACAGACAGCAATCCTGCACAAGGTAAATATTAATAATTATAAGGTTAACAATTTGTACCAGCTATTGATAAATCCTTTCCTAGACGACGCAAGTGACGACACAAGTGGTCCAAGCAACTCGTCACACGGTTTGTGCAATGTTATGAAGTACAATTACAATCAGTTCGACTTAATTTACAAAACATTAAATTATAATGTTACCTTGTTTCATATTAATTATAAATTATAGACCAAGGAACAAGTACAGCAGTCATTCAGTGTTAGGTAGTGCCAGACCATCAAACCATCGCCTTGTCCATCCATATATACACAACCATTAACCTACGTAGGGAGATAAAAGACTTTCTACACAACATAGCTATAGCTACTCATCTGTAAATTGCAGCCATTCAGTGTTAGGTAGTGCCAGACCATCACCCTACGTAGGGAGATAAAAGACTTGCTACTCATCTGTATGTATGCTGTTACAGTGGCTCCTCCACAACCATCAACCTACACAGAGAGCATGAGAGACTTGTCACACAACATAGCTAGCTACTCATCTGTGTGTATGCTGTTACAGTGGCTTCTCCACACACAAATCAACCTACACAGAGAGCATGAGAGACACTGTACACAATGGAGCTACTTATCTTTTGCTGTGAAGAGACATCCACCTACACACCATAGAAGCCAGCCGTTGATGTCTCCATAGCTGCACACAAAACAATCGAGAGACACTATAAATGATAGTAGTGGGCGGTGAGATCTGAGCCCCTCCCCCACATCTTCCAGTCAAGCCCCGCCCCCTTCAGTACCTGCAATACATTATACAGTGATGAGGTTAGTAATCCTCCCTGGGTCCCAGAGCAGCATGGCTTGTCTGTACCTGGGGGAGAGAGGAGACAAAAGCAGTGAGAGAATGGAACACTAGTACAGTAGCTAGTAGGAGGAGCTGTGTGTGTGTGCATTGTGGCTGCAAGAGATGCATGGTTACATTGAGAGCAGCAGTTCAAACAAAACCATCCACTCCACACAATACAATACCAGCCAATCACCACCACAGCTGACAACCATCATCCTAGTATTATCAATACACACACAATACATAATTATAACACCAGACAACAAAATTACACCCATAGCTGTTTGTGCTGTGCAGAGAAGAGATGAGAAATTCCCACAACCACAAATCAATTCAACAGCGAAGACCACCAATTAATTCAGATCATTATTATCATCTTAATACCAGACCTTGAATGAATGCACTCCTGACCAGACAAATCATTATAATCAAATCACACATCATCACCAAACCAGACTGTGCAACAAAATTTCCCAACCCCACAACAACCACACACATAAATCAAAGGTGTCAATTTGGCATGCAAACGCGTGTCAAACTGCTTTCCCAAAAATTAACACACTAACACGGGTGTCAAATTAATATATGTCATTTTTACTGTGTCAAAACTGAAACATGCTGTAACTTTTGGTGTGTCGAACAGAGGTATGTCATTTTAAAACGTCACGGTTACAAGAATATGACCATAATTATAAATAAAAATACACAAAAGGAACGCCGGAATTATACATAAATATCAAGTAAAACTGAATATAACATAATCATAATTGATACAGTCGGTAACTAACTCGGTAATAACTTGGTAACAGTAAATGTACAGTTGGGGTAACTAATTGATCTAGCGAGTTTATGAATGATGAGTACCTCACTGTTTTTTTTACAGATGTCTCTTTCACACCCATCAACACTTCCTGTATGAAGAGAAGGAGACCAGAGGCAGGTGATGGCTTGGGGTAACTGACGTAGAAGGCGTAGTATGTTGCAAACAAGCTGATAACCGAGTCAATGACAATGTGGCCCAATACTTCAAAGAGAACCTTTCCTTCACCAAGGATGAACGCTTGCATGCCATTCATGCTCTTGTCAGCAAAAATTGCAAGCCTTGGCTCTGGAAAGGTCTTTTCAGCTGTCACTTCCTCAATATCAGTCCCGACCTGCAACAAATAAGAGTTAAATTTGAGGTGCATGCTTCCACAATAATGACGCATGAAAGGAATTACAGTGTTACTGCCTCCGTATATATAGCCGGTAATTTTCGGGAGACAAAATATTTGATTACCGGCTATAATTATGCGTATATATACGTTGTTGTTTTTACTTACTTGATACAAAGTAAAAGCAGCTGCAGCTTTAAAGGCTACTCCTGCGGGCCTGAGTTGTGTGTCAATGAACAGAAGTGCCTTGTATAGCTCCGAGTTTCTTCAGAGTCAGTGGGCACTTCACCATCCATCTGCAGCAGAGTTGGAACAATCTTAGTCCAAGAATCTCTGATTCGAGAGATGGATTCCTCCCCACACATTAGCGTGAACTCCAACAGCACCTATAACTTCAAGACTCAATAAATAACCAAGAAAACATTAGGTGTATAATTATGGTTAAATAAACAATTTAAAGAGCTAACGCACTTACCCATTGATTTCTTGTGAAGAAAGGATTATGTCAAAAGAAGAATTGACATCTTGTCACCTGAATCTCCAATTCTCTTCCTTCTTTGTTGGTGCGTCTCCCTTATTAACTGTGTAATTGCTGCGTTGTTAGGCGCTTTCTTGGTGAATTGGTCGCACAACCGACCGTGGTTTCGATCGTATGCACATTCGTCCACACTGATAACGGAGTCTTGGCCAGGAGCGGCTTCAGCTGGCTTTGCTGCAATTATTTGCACTAAGTGCGCCTTTTCTGTCTTGAGAGGTTTGATTGCTGACGGTACTGACCTCCTTCTCCGATTTCGGAAGAACATAGTAACCTGTTGCTTCACTGTATGCTGCATGCATGTTGTATGATTAATTATAGCTATAAAAATTTGCAATTATGTATAATTATAATACATGCATGCATTGTTATTATTGTATAATGCTCACCCAATAGCATCCATCAATTACAATCTTGTTTCGTAGCTGCTCAAAGCTATTACACAAAACCTTAGCCATTTCGTCGTACTGATTTCCTTTCGGATTCGGGCAAAGACCATAATAGAAGAGGGAAGCTTCTCGTATTAATGCTAGTTTGTCTTTTCCGTAAATTTGTTTCGCTATTATTGCTCTGTTTACTCTCTCACTGAATACTGGTGGAAGTGGGCACAGAGTTGGTAGGGTCTTCGTAGGTGCTGCCAGCACCAGTGGGCAAGGAGTTGGTAGGGTCTTCGTAGGTGCTGCCAGCACTTCGTACTCTTCTGTCCGTGGCTTTTTAGCAGGTGGTTCAGCTGCTTCATCACTTCTTGCAGGCAGCATTGCTAGAGGATAGTTGGCCACAGCTTCGTCCTCAAAATCCCCCATGTTGTAATCCTCTATCAGATTATAGCTGGCACTCATTTGACGTATCGTACCACTCATGGAGCAATTTTCCTGTAGTTATAAAAGAACGTATATATTATGTCTCAAACTTAACACCACAGAATAAGGGTATTTCGTGGCCAAAAAATTCCCGCTTTGTTAAAGAATTGCACACTTGTGCAATGTATGAAATAGAAGCCCCTGTAGTGTGCTATGGTGGTTAGCAACAATTGTAGTTGAACGCCCACATTTACCACAATGCTCAGCTCAGTAGAATGGGGTAGAATGAGAATTGCAGTTGAATACAGTACAATGGGTACAATAGAGCACGGTATAGAATGGGTAGCATATTCTAGAATTGCAGTACAATGGGTTAACTCTTTTAAGCACTCAACAATTAAAATTACCTGCTATAATTATGGTACTAAAGTAAAATGTGTAAATGATTCTAACCTTTTCAAGAAGAGATATGAGTGCCATCCTCAATCCACTCTGCGGCAACATATGCATAAATTCCTCAAAGTCATTGGGTAGTTAAAGCAGTGCAATGCCATCAATTAGGTTTTCTGTAAGTGCAAACAGATAATAATGTACTATAAAAGCTAAGAATATACCTAAGAAGACACTATAATAATTATTAGTCTACGAGTTGTACCTTTGAATGCAGAAACTACTGTTTCAGGAAAGCAGTTTTCCCTCAAGAGTCTCCCCACATCAGTTACAGACAACTTTTCCATCTCTTTCAAGGTTCTTTCAAGGTTTCTAAGTAACAAGTCTAGAGAATATTGCTCTAGGCTATATCTAGTGCGCATGCGCTCTAGATAAAACTGCATAAAATATCGAAATTGGTAACTATTATATTATAAATACAAGCGCGCAAAGCAGTTAGCTCATCAGGTCTCTATAGATATATCTCTCCGTATTAATTATGGCTGACAACTGTGTAGTGACCTGTTGCATGTGTCTTTTTCAGTGCTATTCCCACAAGTCTCTGCTAAAGCACACTCTTGCTTTATCAAAATGATCCAAGATTTATGGTCAATTGTAGTGTATGTGGCAAGTCAGCAACAAAATGGGAGACTTTGAGGAAGCATTTACGAAAGCATGGTAAGTCAGCTAATGAGATCATACATAATAATAGATCTAGCATTAAAACTACTACTATTTAATACATCTATAGTTTTGAATATTACATCTATAGTTTTGAAGTACTTCAACCATTTTTTATAATTATATACAGATGTTCAGATCGACGCAAGTGATCCAATTACAAGTGACCCAGAATCTTGTACAACCACAAATGATGACGTTGACGACGATTCACTACCATCGGTTACATCGGTTCATCCCAAGTTTGACCGGGCCATGTTTCTTCTTCGCAGCACTAGCAGTTTAGCACTTAATTATTCAAGCATCGAACATCTATGCGAATCAACACAGACACTAATGGAGCAAACTGCAGGACAAATGCAGCAGAAAATGTTGTGTTGTCTTCAAGAAAAAGGCATCACTGTGGATGAGGTCGTGAAGAAGATTGTCACAGAATGTTGCAATGTTGATGAAATGTTTAGCGGTTTGTCTTCACGAGCGTTAAGAGAGAAATACTACAAACAGCATCTCAATTATATATGTGGTAATTAACGTATTATTTTGTTATCAGTACAATGTAGCATGAAGGTACATGCATTGTTTTATCATCTCATCATGTTAAATTACTGTATATGCATGCAATTACAAAATGTATGTTACTAGGAACCATCACCATCACTTTTTGACAAGAACTGGGACTGGGTGAATGACCACGGCAAGATGCATCTGAAGGAGGTTGAGGCTAAGGGGTACTACATTGATCTCTGGGAGAGCTTGAAGGTTTGTGCTATTTACCAACTCAATCACTGGTTTTATTTTTATAACTTAATTGTCAGAGTTTGCTATCAAATCCTGCTGTTAGAGAAGAGATCATTGGAAAAAGTCATGTCAGTACAGATGGTAGCATGCGCGATATCTGTGATGGGGACTTTGTTAAGAAACATCCAGTCTTTCGAGCACATCCAGATGGTTTACGGTTTTTACTGTATCATGATGACATTGAAGTTTGTAATCCTCTCGGAACCAGTGCTGGAGTTCACAAGCTTGGTGAGAATTGCATTACATGTTGGTTTATACCTTTTTATAATGACATGTAGGTGTGTTTTACTATATATATACATTGGGAAACATAAGACCAGTGTTTCGATCATCGCTCCAAGCTATTCAACTACTTGGAGTGGCTAAGTCATCGGACATGAATCAGAGTGCACGTGATATCCTCCTCAGAAACTTTGTTCAATGCATGAAATTGCTTTCAACAGTAAGTGTTGCTGGTAGTTTTCTTTTTTTTAACATTACTGTGACGTACCTATGATAATGGATATCTCATGTGTATACATTTCAAATATGCTATTGCAGGATGAAGGATACAGGTTAGAGCTAGACTCAGGTGTGGTAGTACTTCATGGAGCTGTCGTCTGTCTCTGTGGTGACATACCTGCTAGTAATTTTCTTGGAGGGTTTAAAGAAGGTGTTGGGTTTGCGCTACGGAAATGCAGGCAGTGTCTTTGTTCGAAGGAAGATTTAAAACATAATGTGAGTTAAAAAACCACTGGTGCTAATTGTATTAATTTTTAACTACACTGTAAAAAATGATTGAAAAAAAGTGCGGTGGACACACTAAAACCGTCGCATATAGCACGCTTTTTTGAAAAAGTGTGCTATAATTATGCGACGGTTTTAGTGTGCTCACCGCACTTTTTTTTTTACAGTGTACTTATATATAGTTTCATGTTGGTGCGTATACCCTGAGAGACTCTCATAGTCACAACCATTACTGTCAGCTAGTGGAAAGTGATGTGAATGGATGTTTGGGGTACTCAACTACGTATATATGGAGTGAATAATGCGAGCATTCTTCTGGACATTCCATTCTTTGATGTCACCAAATGTCTTCCGTACGACATAATGCACACAATATTTGAAGGTAAAAATTCATTCAATAGCACACAAATATATTGCTTCTGTTCATTAGGTGTTGCTCCACGTCTCCTCAAAGAGCTTTTTGTTACTTTTATCAATATCAAGAAGTACTTCACCTTGTCAGAGCTCAACCAGTCTCTTGCATCCCACCATTACGGATATTCAGAGCTTGACACCAAACCAAACACAATTACTGGGTCGACGATGGAGTATCATATCAAACAGAAAGGTGAATGTTCATATCATTTTCCCCACTTTTGTACAATGCTTACTTTCATAATTAAAAAGCACATAAATCATCATTACACGCAGCTTCTCAGATGAAAGCACTGATCCGATTATTCCCGTTTATCATGGGGGGCTTTGTTCCAGAGGGCGATGAACACTGGGGTCTTCTCCTAACTCTGTGGGATATCTGCACAATGGTGACCGCATTTGTGGTTACAGAGACAGATGCTTCTGATCTGGCATGGAAAGTAGAGTTGTTGCTAGAAACATATGTGCAACTCTATCCAAACTCGCCCTATGTTCCAAAGATGCATTATCTTCTGCATCTACCTGACAAACTATTAAGGTATTCTAAAATGTCTAAATTAATGCATAAAGTATATACTTTATTTCATTAGATTTGGTCCACCACGAAACACATGGTGTATGCGGTTTGAATCCAAGAATAAGGAGTTAAAAGGTTTCACCTCAAACTGCTTTAAGAATGTCCCATACAGTGTGAGTGTCCGACACCAGCAGAGGTCTTGTCACCTTCTAGCAGTGCGTCCTGGACAAGAGATGTCAAATTTCTTGTACAAAGGAGATGAAGTATCCTCAGGTAAATTTCTATTGCTGTTTGTAAATACAGAATAATTATTACTTTGGAGCTAACTTTTCCTAGGAAAATCTGTCATTTTGGACAATGATCTGGTAGCACCGGTTACACAACTGTGTGGATTGGACCACCCTCAGCTGCCACTTGTTGCTTATCGGTTAGTTTCGTTAACTTTCACAACAAGCTTGTACCAGTGTATACATTTTTAATTGTTACGATGTCAGCAAACAAACCCACAGCATTCTGTTTAAAACAACAGTAACTACATGCAATCAAATCAACCACAGAAGGACCACCACCAGTAGTCCAGTAGTTTCCTTGCCCAAGGGACTAATACAATAAGGGCATAATAAACTAAAGGGACCCTGTGACTGTGAGTACCATTAACTAATCTAGCACAGAAATAATCAACCAGAATGTGTGGGATGGTTCAACAACAGTAGACTCACAGAGACAACACCTCCTTGCTCTTGAAGACCTCGTCGACTCCAGTTGCAACAAGCCTGGCACGCAAGGCTTGCACAAGTGCTCAAGACTACTCTTCACTAATCCAGTCAAAAGCTACAGTTCCCTTGGCACACCTATAGTTTAGTTAAAACCTGAACTTACCAATTCCATGTGCAGTAGGCACAGAGTTAAGATCCTAAAAAAGCTGTCATAACAGATTAGCATAAGCAGCAGTTGTCTAACTATATTATAGCTAGCTATTCTAATGATCCTAGCTATTAAACTAACTATTGGAACTGATAACGAGATCCCAATTATGGCAGGATCCTGTGCTGCTTTCCCTTTAGGCAATTACTAACGGCAGAGTGCTCCCTCAATAGACTGGAGTGCCATGAGTAATCCATCTTTGCACCCCGAAGGCTGGTTCGACAACGGTTTCAAGAACAAGAAGATGCTGTCCTGCGACCCGACTGTTGAAGAACCTTCCACACACATTCTGATTGATTACTTCAGTGCTATGGACACCATCCCTCCTCCTCCCCCCCCCCCCACCAAAGGGTTCAAGGCCATGCAGGTAATATACTCTTAGCCATGCGTATTTAAAACAGTACACAAAAAGCGTTGTCGACACGAGTTTAGCCGTGCATACATGCATTTAACGTGCGCTTTGCTGGCAAGTATGTATCTATTAAGCTGCATGCATGACCTACACACCTCACAGTCAAGAAGGGGCCACCACACTTAGACACACGGAATACCAGAACATAAACCTTCCACTCTCAACAAACGAAGCAACACCGATACACTCAAAGGCCAGAGAGTGAACAATCGAATGCAACAAGATACACACACACCACATGCAACAAGCTACACACAAGATGAACATGCAGACGTATAGTTTCAACTTACAAATGACTCCTGCAGCCTGCACTGCTTCCGATGATCCAGCTCTATCTTTCCATGGCTGGATATTCGCGATGGTTCTGCAACACAGTAAAAGGCCTGCGCTGTTTCTGCAACACAGCCTGGTGAAATGCTCGCGATGTTCTGCAACACAGTGGAAAGCTCGCGCTGTTTCTGCAACACACTGGATGGTTCGCGATGTTTTTGTATCACGGCTGCAAAAAAATCAAGTCAATAGCAATCAATAAAACATGACCAAATAGACAACTACAATGCTTCAAAAAAGGCTTCCTAGCGTAACATTCCTGCAAACATGCGAGCTACAAGCAAGCAAAGAAACTCACCTCTTCCAGCAACACACTTCGCTTCTTCTTCAACGAGCATGCTGACTATAAAAGGGGCGTGCCCTGGGCACTCGAGGCGGAAATGATTAAATATGGCCGCGTGCGGTAAACTCTCTGGCCTCTTTTGCTTCACTGCTCGCTTCATGCACGCATGGTTTTACTTTGATACGCCCCTTATACCTAGCCTCCTTCGCAGCCTCTCCTTTTTCTGTTCTTTGTCACAGAAGAGAAATATTGGAGGAACAAAGAAAGAAAGAAGGAAGCAACTAAGAAAAAGGAGAGCTGCCTTGCTAAGTCCCGTGATCCCCTACTGAAGTAGACAAATTTTAACGAGCGTGGGCGAGAGAAAACCTCAATAACTGTCCTCCCACACAGTACTTGGAGCGCATTTACCAGGAACATAATCTGTTATGAACAGTACAGTGCAGTACAGTGCAGTAGAGTCAGCCTTCGTGAGACCTTTAGTCAGTAGAGGAAGTATGAAAGACTAGAGTAGAGTAGACTATACTGCTGTAATAATTATATCTACTAATCAAGTGGGTCTGTTCTGAACTCAGGAAAAAAACTGAGCTAAATTTAGATATTTAGTCTCTTTAGTCTTTACTAGGTAAGCCCTCGTCTACGATGTTGATTCTGGCTTACTATCTACGATGCTAACAGCTTTTATTTAGAGTTAGCAATGTGTAGGCTCTGTCAGGCTCCGCCTAGTTGGGCGGAGTCCAACCAACGCTGGTTGGACTCCGCCCAACTAGGCTCCGCCCAGCTAGTGATTGCCCACGTTCATTTTCACTTGTGTACCACTTGTCTACTGTCACCCAACTTAGCAAGGCTCTCCTTTTTCTTAGTCTCTTCCTTCTTTCTTTCTTTGTTCCTCCAATTAGTCCCGTATTTTATCTTATTGAACTATGACAAAGAACAGAAAAAGGAGAGGCTGCAAAGGAGGCTACCTTATACCTGCATGCATGTAGCACCTTGGCTCACAAGATACTTTGTTCAAAAAAGAGCAAAAAAAAATGGCTGAAAGATGTGACAACTCTCGTTCTCTACCCAAGAAGAAGCGTGCTAGGCATGGTTTTCGGTACCAAATGGAGCTGAATTTCGATACTGAAGATGTAAAGCAGGCTTTTGTAGCTAGGATAGATAGGGCAAAGCGTTCTCTTGCTGCTACAGCTAGAGGCTCATTGCCCTTGGACAGCAGAGAGCTTATTTCTGTCCTGTTGGACAAGTTGGAGCAGGAGCAGGAGCAGGCAGGTGCTG
This sequence comes from Halichondria panicea, assembly GCF_963675165.1. Lineage (NCBI taxonomy): Eukaryota > Metazoa > Porifera > Demospongiae > Suberitida > Halichondriidae > Halichondria > Halichondria panicea. The sequence continues at coordinate 690,228 of NC_087377.1, forward strand.
TTCCTGAGAGAGAAGACCTACAATCTGATAAATCCAAAGTCTTCCCAATGTTGGAGAATTCAGGTTTGTGTGTGTCAATAGCTTTGTATAAAGATGTTACTTTTTGTTTAGGAATATTTACTAGCAATACTGACGCTAGTGATGAACAGTTGTTCGTGTGTGAACTGAAGACTTTGTTCACTGGCCTATCCCAAGCATGTGACCAGTGCCAATCTTATTGTCGTAGGCCGACCAATTTACGCCAGGTATTTCTGATCCAATAGACCCCAATACATGATGTATGCAATATAATATTGTTTTTCAGAACGGGCATGTTGTCCGATTTGAATTCAAGTGTGGAAAATGTGGAAAGCGACAGTGGTGGGCTAGCTCGCGAACACTCGGTGGACGATACCTTGTCAATCAAAAGTGAGTATAATTCCATACGTTTTCAAGATTAACTTGGAATCCTATTTATTGCAGGATCATCCATGCTTTTACTTGTGCTGGAGTTCTCCCAAGCCAGTACCTTCACTTTAGTAGTCATGCTGGCTTGGGAAAAGTTAGTTCATGGTATATTTCATCAAGTAAGTGTATGTTATAACTGTACTCTTACAAAACACTGTCACGTTACAGTGTACAAGAAAGGTGGATACTTAGACGTCGTGAACGCTTGTGCCAAGGCATCCATGTTGAGAGCGATTGACGAAGTGAAGGCATTGCCTGGTTACTCGCAGGACGGTGAGGTAATGAATTCTTATGTGCTAGTTTTGTTTTTGTTTTTCAGTAATGACTTTATCAATAGTGGGTAATAACAGATGCTCGCCACGACTCAACAGCAAATGCTTATAACACGACTGTTCCCTGTCTCTCGGGAAGGTAAACTAATTATTTTCATTATCTACAAGTGTGCTGCTGTCGTTTATCATAATTTTTATGAAAATTATCTTTTTCTAGTACAAAAGAATTGTTGGGTGTTCGACTGTTTCCAGGAAAGAACACATCTGTGCTCAGACTCGAAAAGTAGCGTGTACTAAGATAGTTCTTCCGGAAGTCATAGATAAAGGTATGTTCAAGCATCAACATTATGAGGTTGTGTTTATTTTTTGTGGATATTATGTCTCAGGTCTCAATATTGTTGAAGTAGCACATGATAATCAGCCTGTAGTCAAGAGATTTGTCACTGATGATCTCAACCTTACAAACTCGTACGACACATGGCATGGTAAGTGTGTAGAATCTCAAATCTCAATTATTACCGTGTCCGTGTATTTTCAGGCACTAAGAATGTAGCGAAGAAGATGAAGAAAGTAGCAATTGGGACCAAAAAGGCTCAAGGAAAGACGTGGTTTCCAGAGTTATCTGACAAACGTAAGCTTTGATTATAAAAGTGCTCAGTAACATAAAAATATTTGTCAATAGGTAAAAGTACGAAAGTTCACTTGTACTACTGTATGAAGAACTGTGAGCAGTGAGCAGACAATCTAAGAAAGAACATTCTGAATATCGTTAAACATTATCAGGTGAGTGTGTATGATAACAAGTTGTCCGTACTCTGTACACCAATAACATTTATAATCGTGTTCTCAGAACGAGCACTCAGATTGTAACGAAGCGTCCCCCTGTAAGCGTCCAGGGTACAAGCCCACGAAGATAAAACTAGAGGATCCTCTTGCAATCGAGTCATTCACGTCAGCACTAAAAGACACCCTTATTTACAAGAATGCCGAATCATATTGTCGAGGTTATTGTTTATTATTATATATTATTATATATTGTTGAGGTTTTTTTCTAATTATATTAAAATTCATATGATGTTGTTTTTACAGTGTCGAGACACATTCTGTGTGGAGTCTTTCAATCACCAGCTGCTCACATACATCTCGAAACGTGTACACTTTGCGGAAGCTACATTCAACATGAGAATGAACCTTGCTATTATGGACTGGGTACGTTATTCTGGCTAATAATGTATGTGTGACTGTACATTCATTCATTTGTTTACTTCAGAACGAGAATGTACGTAGAGGGTGTACAAGTGAACGACTGGTTCAGGACATGAGAAGACCGGATCGTAGGACTCCCATAAGAGTGCTGAAGGAAAAATCGTTCAACTTTGCCGGAGAATATGGGAGAATTACGAGCAGCAGAGAAAAGTTGACCTCAGGTACTGCGTAATATATTTTATGTGCAATCTACATAATTTATTTTACATATAATTTTATAATTTTGCTACATGTATATATGTGCAGTGAGTTTGTAGAGGACGTGCAACCTGAGCAATCAGATGAGCCAGTAGATGAAAACGAGGACCTATTAAACGATGGTGTACATGTACTTGACGAAGATCTTTATGAAGACATATAAAGTAAGTATGTATCCGTGCAAATTTTGACTAGCCAATCAGCATTTTATATTTGCATTTTACATAATTAAACAATAAAGGAAGTAGAAGACTGGAAGTCTGTGTATGGAACTCCATCTGGATTTGGGAATCGTTCACGCACCTCCTGGAAAAGGTATGTAGCAATTGATCGTACTTGCACTGTAAAGTGGGCATCATTTATAACTTACTCAATTATTGCAGCTCAAGTTGAAATAAAAATGTTTAACCCTTTAACCGTCACGGGCCACGATCGTGGCCCGCAATAGTGACTTTTTTTGCGAAATTCTAATTCTTCTGCGATACTTAGGAAGTAGCTCGAACTACGCACATCCCTGTATAGAGGAAGAGCTGTAGAATCACGTGCAATTTAGTCTAGAATTTTCCAAGCCACGTTGCTATATTAAAATTTCATTAGCATCTTACCGCACGAAGTTTATAGCTATGGCTAGGTTGTTTACTTGTGCCGATGTGCTTGAACAGCTTGAGGACAGCAATGGCGATGTCTCCTCTGGTGATGACAGTGCCTATGAAGGAGAGAGGATAGTAGGATACCTCCCAAAGGCTACCAGCTTTATGCCAGACACTGATGAACTGTCTGGGACTGAGGACATGCATGACATGGACCTAGACGCTAGAGCTATGGACCAGGACGGTGAAAGACCAGGAGAGGGCTCACTGTGTGACTCTGGCAAGTAGTATAGTATAGCTAGAATATCAGTAGTGAGTATAGTATAGCTAAAATAGAATTAGCAGTAATGAACAGTCTTTATGTGAGCTTGTAAATTTCATAGATCGTTCACCGATATTATAGTATTACATGTACGTATTGTACTTCAAATTGATATATCTTAGCACTGTTACATTCATATGATGTGAAAATCAAGCTTAGTCAAGCCTTTATACCATATGATAGGCTGATCCATAAAAGAAATTTTTTGGATTTTATCTCACCACTGGCCGAGCATTTAAAATGATAAAAACGGGTGAGCGTAATAACCGTGGTCGTTATGGCAACACATGTTGCACCATTTTATTCCTTGTTGTATGGGCATTCTATTGGTATATGGTTGCTAGGCATTTTATTGCTCTGGAAACCCGATAGAGAATTTACAGACATTTCACTTCACTGTTAATTAAGAATCCGACGGTTAAAGGGTTAAGATAATAATTGTTATGGTGGAATTATCTACTAGTGATTGAGTGGTCTGATTGTTCTCTCGCTTGTTAGATTCGTGAGGGTCAGTTGTTCCCTCTGTTGGATGCTAATGATGATCGACCCATTGGACGTCAGATAAAAATACAATCGACCTAAGGAACAGTGAGTACTGCCACGTGCAGAGTGTGACTCTTTCCCTAACCAAACGTTTTGTAGTTTGTGCTTTTTGCGCTGTACTCCCCCCTTGGATGTGTGACTGTGTTTTGTAGTTTGTGCTTTTTGCGCTGTACTCCCCCCTTGGATGTGTGACTGTGTTTTGTAGTTTGTGCTTTTTGCGCTGTACTCCCCCCTTGCATTTGTGACTGTGTTTTGTAGTTTGTGCTTTTTGCGCTGTACTCACCCCTTGCATGTGTGACTGTGTTTTGTAGTTTGTGCTTTTTGCGCTGTACTCCCCCCTTGCATGTGTGACTGTGTTTTGTAGTTTGTGTGGTTTTTGCGCTGTACTCCCCTCTTGCATGTGTGACGGTGTTTAGTCACTAGCAATAGTTTTACGTTCCCGTGAGTGGGTTCAATTCACTAGCAATAGTTTTGCGTTCCCGTGAGTGGGTTCAATTCACTAGCAATAGTTTTGCGTTCCCGTGAGTGGGTTCAATTCACTAGCAATAGTTTTAAGTTGCCGTGAGTGCATGGGTTCAATTCACTAGCAATAGTTTTACGTTCCCGTGAGTGGGTTCAATTCACTAGCAATAGTTTTACGTTCCCTTGAGTGGGTTCAATTCACTAGCAATAGTTTTGCGTTCCCGTGAGTGGGTTCAATTCACTAGCAATAGTTTTGCGTTCCCTTGAGTGGGTTCAATTCACTAGCAATAGTTTTAAGTTGCCGTGAGTGCATGGGTTCAATTCACTAGCAATAGTTTTACGTTCCCGTGAGTGGGTTCAATTCACTAGCAATAGTTTTACGTTCCCGTGAGTGGATTCAATTCACTAGCAATAGTTTTACGTTCCCGTGAGTGGGTTCAATTCACTAGCAATAGTTTTACGTTCCCGTGAGTGGGTTCAATTCACTAGCAATAGTTTTACGTTCCCGTGAGTGCATGGGTTCAATTCACTAGCAATAGTTTTGCGTTCCCGTGAGTGGGTTCAATTCACTAACAATAGTTTTGGTTTTTGCACTGTACTCCCCCTTGCATGTGTGACTGTGTTTTGTAGTTTGTGCTTTTTACGCTGCACTCCCCCCTTGCATGTGTGACTGTGTTTTGTAGTTTGTGCTTTTTACGCTGTACTCCCCCCTTGCATGTGTGACTGTGTTTTGTAGTTTGTGCTTTTTTATGCGCTGTACCCCCCACACTCACACTCACACACACACACACACGCACACACAGTGAAGGAGCCGCCCTCACAACACCAGCGATATTTGCCATAGTCATGATGAAGTACGCTAGGGGGTGTGGTCTCAGCTTGTGTGTGGGTGTGTGTGTAACTGCATGTACACTAATTATTATGCTGTGAAATTGTCGTGTACTATAATTATATAAATACGACCACTTTCCCTCATCCCCCATTTCTCTGTAGACACGCTGTTTCTTATAATCATGGACACTGATGGGATAAGTTGAAGACATTGTCAAGAAAGTAAACACAAGCCCGGCCTGTTACCAAGGAAACATGACAACATTGATCTCATCATTGACAATGTTTAGCCTATGCAGTCATAAAAATTTATTGTTGTATTTTTTAATTTCTACTGCTAAAAATTAATTGTGACCAAGAGTGCATGCGCTCTTGTTATGACATAATAATAATTATTACAATAAAAGTGGTAAAGATCATTAACTATATAAGTAATTAAGAATTATGTGTATTTTATAAACCTTACAGTCCCCATGAGAACCCGTGTCCTCTCACGAGATCTGATCTACTAGCCACACCCTTAACCACTAGGCCACACCCATTCTTCACCAATCTGTGTATTATCAGGAGCTCATAAATAAGTTTAATTTTGATGACGGCTCTCTTCTGATGCTACACAGTTACAATACATTTATCATTGATAACATAGCTGGCATGTGCAATTGTGTGGACAGACATTGACTCAACAAAGCATTCACATCAGGTATAATTATGGTGGATAGAGTGCTAGTAGTCACCACACAAACACTTGTAATTGATAAGAAGAAAATAATAATGCCATCAGTCACAGTTTATAATGGCTAGAGGATATTGTCAGGCTGGAGTCACTTGCAGTCTTCCCTTGAGATCCTCAGCAATGTCAGCTCTACTGATAACGGGAGACTCTAGAGCTGTCAACAAGTCCTCCAGTTGTGGACCACCTTGCAACCACTCTACGAGCATGTGTGTGAAACACTTGGTGACACTGTTGGGTCTTCTGGCATTCTCCTCAGCTATCACCTGCAGTGTACATTGTTATTATAATGACATCATTCTGCACTATCCAAGTTCTACGGTATATCGGCTGATAATTATTATGAATCATGTCAAGTTAAGGTTAGGGTATTGTGATCACTCATGAATATTCATGAGTTTAATTCTGTCAGCTCTTGCAGGTTCAAAGAAGTCTGCTGTACTTATATATATTGTATGATTATCAACTCTATTGCTATTGTTTTGTGTAAGAATGCCATGATTATGAAGATGCATGAATGAAAAAAGTGGGCATCAAAACCGCAAGTATATAGACTATTTTTTGCGTCGATTTATAAGAGCAGTAAGTACTTTCAGCAAGCTTTATTGGTATCTATATGTAGCTAAGTACCTTCCAGAGGGCGAGACGAAGAGATATTCGTTGTAAAACTTCATACGGGCGAGTAAAAGCTAAGAGTAGACGGTAAGTATCTCTGATAAACAGGAGGCTAGCTCCAACCAGATGGACTTTTTTCAAAATTTCTCTTCGTCTGGCCCTGCCCCTACCTTTCTTTAATTGGATAGAGCCCTCAGTTGAAGATTCCCGGGTTTATCCATGCTAAAAATTGACGCAAGAAAACTCCAGTACAACTTGTCTGATGCTACACTAAAAACATAGCGATAATGATATTCATACTCCATAAATATCGCGGGGGCGAAACACAATACCCTAACCTTAATTGTTGAAAGGAATTCAGTGGCCAACCAATTGCAACTAACAAGCAATACAGCCACCCACACAACTAAAGAAACAAAACTACTAACAGGGTTTCATACAGAAGGGGGGGGCCCTGGGATTTCCCACCCACAGCCAAAATATCCCCCCCCCTAGAAATCTGAATATTAATGATGTCATAATAAAAATGTATGACTTTTCTCCTACAATCTCATTAGACTAGTGAAGAGGGGGGGGGGCCAAAATAACAGAATTTCCAACCCCCAGCCAAAATACCCCCCCCCTTAGAAATAATTATTATGATGTCATACATGTAATAAAAATGTATGACTTTCTCCAAAAAGGTCTACAATCTCATTAGACTAGTGAAATTAATTTTATGCAGATAACCATTCCTCAACAATTTTTCCGGGGAAGGACCCCAGACAGCCCCTCAATTAAACGTTTCTCCCTCCCAGCTAAAACTCCTGTATGAACCCCTGACTAAAAATAACCACATCAGGATATTCCCTTGTTATGTAAGGCTATTTATTGATAAGCTTAGCAAAATTGAATTAACAATGCTTGCTGGCATATTCCTTAACTGATGATGCCTGACTGTATGAGCACAGGGCTATTAGTACACAGTCATCTACTGCTATACAGTGTTCAGTACACACACAGCAGAGCACTCACATCTAGTGTCCCCTCATTGACACCCAACTGCTCTCCCAGAGGACGCCATGTCCCCCTCACCTCCCAGGCAGCTGTCCTCACTACCCTCAAATGATGATCCACACTCAGTCCCTCTGGAAGGAACACACAATCATGACAACAACATAACACTGTCATTATTCCTAAGCAATGCCTACTAACTAAAACACACATTACTGAAGGACACTCTGTATTGTACTGATAAGATCAGCTACATCATTATTCACTGCTGTTAATTAAATCAAGATTAATGTGCTTACCACAGTCAGTGAGAGGACAAATATCAGGAGAGATGTCGCTGGTAGCTTTTGTCTGTAAAGAGAAATCAAATATTAGTTACTTGTGTTTATATAATGTATAATTATAGAACATGTTCTGTAAAGACTTGTAATATAGTTGCCAACCTTAATGGTTGCTGCAATGTCCCCACGAGCAATGGCGGGAGACTCTAGTGCTCTAACAAGGGCAGACCAGGAGGGGGGAGGAGAGGAGCGCTTCACCCAGTGTGTCAGCATGGCCTCAAAGCACGGCTCAACCCAGCGATAGTCCTTCTCAAGACTCTGTATCAGTGCACACAGTGAAACACAGTATTAAATACTTAGTAAGAGCTCAACATTACGTTGCTATAGTAACCTGTTAAATAGGTTGGTACATCATACAAGACCACACCAAATATGCAGAGTCAGCATTGCTAGAGATACCTCATTCTAAGAATGCTTACAATTGAAACGCTCACTATTCAACCATTAAATAACAGTAGCAGTCAATTAAATAGTGCACACACATAATTAGAATGAAGGGACTACACTGGGAGAATATACTCAAGGTGGTGGAGGTAGTCATTGTTAAGGTCTCACCTTCCTAGTTGCATAGTCAATGTCCAGTTCTATAGCCAGGCTGTACCAGTCAGAGCGTATCTCTTTGATCACTTCCTTCACATCTGCAAACAGCTCATCAGTTTCAGAGCTGGAGGTGTCCTCTGTAACAATTCAAATATAATCATACATTGTACAGTACACACGTAACAATGTACACACAATCTGCACACATGCTCTGACATTATTCTCGCAGTGGTACACGGTGAAGAAAGGCTTCTGGTTCTTGGAGATCTCACAACTGATAAAGCCCTTGAAGTGACCATTTGATGAGGCCTTGAATTCCAATTTGTGTTCAACCTCATCAATTTCAGGGCTTCTCTTGCTCCACTTGAAGGTGAGGTTCTTGTCCATCAACTCTCGCTTAGAGGCAAAGGGCAGAGCCTTAATGACCTCATCTGAAGAAAGGTCAACTGATATAAAGACCAGGTACTAAATTAATGAACAGTTTGTGTACAGCCAAAATATTGCTCCCCTAATGTGTATGTTATAAAGAGATTCCACTGTACTGACCTTGAGGTCACGATGTATGGTGGGTTTTGTCCGATGGTGTAGCCTAGCAACGGCCTTAGCAACAGAGAAGATATGCAACACTTCACGTTGTCTCAGTTGAGTGCCCGCTGATAATCGCTGATTCAGCAAATCTATCACCGAAGTACCTATTTATACAGGAAGAAAACTTCAGTAATAATTATGTGACAGGCTCTAGGAAAACCAGACTATTGGAGCAGACTAAAATTTTGGTGATTAATGTACCAAATGATAGAGCAGAGCATTGCCTACACAATGATATGCTTAGTGTTCACATACCTAGTTTCATACCCGAGTTATGCGCGTTGGAAACTCGAAGCCGTAAAATGTAGTATCTAGAAAAACGGCTCTCAAAGATTGCTTAATTAGGAAAAATAAGGTAATAGCGAAAGTTTGGACGAAGCGTTTCGATGGAAAGAGTTGGATTTAGAGCATCAGATTTTACAGAGAGGTAGTAGAAGGACTGTAGATACTTATACATCAATAACATTTTATTTGAGATTTTATACTGTAGGCATAAATTTAGCTGTAGCTCAATACTAAATTCTGCTCCAATAGTCTGGTTTTCCCAGAGCCTGTCACATATTATTATTATTATTAGCTACAATAAGTGTTAGGCCATGCAAAGTCAATTTGTAGTTTCTCAGGCCCTCGTGCTTGGAAATTGGCAGCTTTATAAAAAAAAACTTAAATATCACGTGACCTCAAATTAAAGGCACTAAAAGAAAAGATAAATTTGTATGGTTTTTGGTCATGAATATAATTATGACTAAAATTAATTAGTAAAAATTATGCACTTCCGCTTATTGAGGAAGTTAGGGGCCAGTTTTCAATTAAAATGCTATGAATATCATTATTATTTATCAAAATGCCTCAATCCCTTGCTATTTTAGGAATAATACCCTGAGAAACTACAAATTGACTTTGCTTGGCCTTAGTGATTCTCACTACTAGATAACAGAATGTTAACACTTGATTAGAGGGAGTGGGAATTACTACTAAGCTGATTGAAGCATGTCAACAATCTGAAAGGATTTAATATTCCTAAGCAAACCTACTCACCCTAGCATTGTCCAGCTCCCTCTGCAGACTAGCCACCATATCCACTAATACTGGACTGCGTGCTCCTCCAGCTCATGCCTGCAGACACTCACTCTAGCTCTAGCTCTAGCTAGCTCTGATCATGAGGAGGCCATGTGGTTAACAAGAAGCTGCAACTGAAGTGATCCTGTACCCAACAAGAATGGTAAAGGGTCACTAAACTAGAAAGCTGGAAATGAAATTTTATAAAAATAGAAGGTGGTATAATCAAACACAGAGCACAGAGCATTATATAATATTCAGTACTTATAGTCAACACAGAGTTAGTTCTTTACTTGACATTCTTGCATGCTTCTTTACTTTACATCTTTATTCGTCCCTTTCAAGCAACTCCAGTATCTGTATGAAAGCATGAGCACAGCACAATAAACCAAATCTATAGAGAACAAAACAACAGATTAGACTATAATCAGATTACAAACACACGTACCTTGTCAAGTTCTCATGATCAATTGGTGGCACTATGAGCAACTGCAGTTGCTGTCCTCACATACTTGTCTTCAATTTCCTCGGCTACATCGTTACGCTCAACAGTAGGCCTCCTTAGACATTCACATATGTAAGCCCATGTCATCGGTGGATGAGTGACCTCAAGACGCTTGGCTACTATCATCGTTAGGCGGCACACATTATCTGTGCTTCGATCTCGAATATTTTCCAACTCGTAAAACTTCACCCCGAGAGCCAGTCCCAAGTTGAACCAATCTTTGCTGGCACTTCTCAGATTCTCACAAATTGTTAGAATATCATCTCCAGTCAGAACCAACGATCGTTGTTGTGCAATTTCTACTGTTTGGTTTCTGCTAGTAGGCTCCTCTTGTGACGATCCTACACACACACACACAAGTACATAAATTATTGCATTGAAAATGGCCAGTTTTATGATAAACTGCATAATACAGTAAGCATCTGAAAATGCACAATAATTACGATAATTATAGCAATGTATATATTAAAAGGGAATGCCAGGACTGTAGGAATCAACGTCATGTATTTTCCAGACTGAAGGTTTCCGATTATGATAGATGGAATTATGATAAGAACTTTGTTTAAGTAAGATAGTAATATTCGTGGGGTAAAATCCATGGCATTCATTGACAAATCGAAAACGTTGATGTAAAAATTGAAACGCAGTAGTTAAAACAAACAGTCTAGTACAAATAAATGTTCTGCTGTCTATAGATCATACCTTGTAGAGTGACATCATTCTTCAGACATTTTGATAGAGTTACAACGTTTTCATCTGATCCTGATAATGTTCTGCACTGGCTTGAGGCTGGAGGATCTGTACGTGTGTTGAAAACAGACATTCAATAGAAATTATTACCTGAACTGAGCTGACTACTAATAGCATGCATCATGGCTGAGTATACACATTGCAACTTTGTATGTGCGTAATTGAGATACAATGCATACATTATATTATACAGGTATTTAGGACTGTTGGGTTAGAGCATTATAAAATTATGTATAACCTCAAGCATGGTCTCACCTCCTAGCTTAGTACAAGCAGAGAGCCAATCTTTATGGCCGTCTTCCAAATTATACGTCATCCTATTGCGTTGAGTACACCTCATAGAAGTGCCCTTAGCCAGAACACAAGCTGGGTGGTGGGGCACTTGGGGACTTGCTTCAGTAGAGGGCAATTCATGGGGACACAAAAATGCAACTTCAGGATCCTCATACGTGTATTTCAGGGCTTTGTAAGCAGATCGAAGACCAGAGTGAATATTTTCATATATCAACGACAACATGTCTTTTTGATTGTTGCTGGAATGAACTTCGAGGAATGAAAATCCATCAATTAGCGTAACAAAACAATCTTCCTCTCGATGAATCAATTGTATAAAGTTTCTACTCGGCTGGTGATCCTCCATTTCAATTTCCCATTCACATTCTTTAATCAGGTACACTTGTAGACAGCAAAACACTCCACAGCACTGCCAGTTGCTTTTGAAGTATAAAACGAGTGGGATCAAACCGGTCTTAAGCAAATCAGCTCGTTCGTCATTGACTTGAGTTGGTGGCAGCAAGGATAGAAGTGATGGCATATAGAAACGCTTATCTTTCCCGACTTCTTGTGAGAATAAACGAAATGGGGTGGCTATCAGCAAGTGCTTGAATATTTCAATGAGATGAGTGGGCGCAAAGAGTCCATCGATATAATGCTTTTCAAAATTTTTATCAGATAAAAGTTCAATCGTAATAATTCCTTTATCGGTAAAATCTAACCAGGTTCCAAACCCATTACTTTCTCGCATGTATGCAGCATACTCGACAAGCTCTGTTACTTTATCGAGAAGCACTTGAGTATCACAGAATACCACATTTGGTACAATGGCAGGATAATAGTGAAAGATGTGATGCTCATGGAAAAATTTCAATGCTTCACAAAGTGCATCTTCGTGAAAATTATGTAGCATTTTTGCAATTTCTACACATTCGGTCTTGCTTAGAACTTTTCTTTTTTCATCGTTTGAAACCTTCTCAACAATAATTTCCAAAATAAACCACCAAAAAGGGACCAGGATTTCACATTTATTCAGCTCTTGAGATGCTTTGTAAATACATCCACGAATTTTCTTCGCCAATTCCTCACTGTCAGAATCGCAGTGCTTGCAATCCACAGGAAATATGACATCTCTTTTCCCTAAATTAAAAAACATAGTCAACTTCTTAATGCAGTCTTTCTGCGCAAAGTTCAATAAAGTTTTATTCTTGTCAGACAATGTTTCCTTGCATTTCGATTGATGGTCTTTGTGAGTACCAATGCATACCAGCTTGCAGTTTTCACTGTGAGATTGAATGGACTGCACGAGATACTTGAAGTTATCCAAAACTGAGAGATGTGACTTGAAACCTTTACCAACTGGCTTATCGCCCTTGTAGTATTCAACCAGCGGATGATCGTCAAGGCAGTCAGAGAGACGAAGAATGTACAAAGCTACAGAAATCTTGGGCATGAAGAGTGGCAGCAGATTATGAAAGTGTGGTTGCCCACCGCTATCGATTATGTAGATCCAATGAGATCCAAACTTTTCTTGAACAGCAGTACGATCAGCATCAGAAAATCGCTGAATATTAGCCATTACATTCGAAACAGTGCTAAGAAATTTACTCTTTTTTCCTTCTAGCTTACTATGCGTTGCTCCAGCTACTGATGGTTTAGTTGCTCTTAAAGTCAAAGGAGTTGTATTAACTGGCGTACTTGATTCATTGCTAAGTTCAAGTTGCTTCAGAGCAATGCTGAGTTCTTGTGGGATAGCAGATTCTTCGCTGGTTACATGAGATTTAATAGCATCAGCAACAATGCGTTGTAGATCATCACTAGATACTGGTTTCCATGTTCTAGAGGGATCATCTTGAGCTTCCGTTCTCAGCTTTGAAGTGTCACGAATTTGTCGAATCCTCTCTGCTGTGCTAGCTAATGGAGTGCTGTTTCGATCTACAGGAGGAGGCAGTCCCAGAAGGAGATGCTTAGTGGAGGTTTTACCAGTGCCGGCCATTCCAAAGAATAAGATATTGGTAGTGTTCACACGGACAAATCCAGCCTTCATGGCTTCATTAAGAGCTTGCTCAGACTTGGATAATTCATCATTGAGGGCTGAAATAATAGGAATAATAATAGACTGAAACACAGATCTGGTGATTCACGCGTACGTCCCTTGAAACAGTACCCAGTATATACGTATGCACAGTAACAGTCACAGTTCATATTCACTTTCTAAAAGAAGTCATCTATAATACCCTCTATAGTTACCATCTTCTGCAATTAACCTCTACACATAATTATACCGTATATATGCTCGATCAGAGGCCGCCCTCAATAGTATAGCCTCCTTTACTAGCAAAATGAGTAGCCACTCTCAAATATAGTAGCCTCATGCATACAGTGAACTTTGACTCTAGCATTTCTGGACGAGGCAGCCAAACAAATTAATTATTAATACTAGCAGCTAGATACATGTACGTAGCTACTAGGTACAGGTAGCAGCTTGTTAGTGCTTCACAAAGACTTTCTCAGAGCAGAACTTTTGATAACAAAACCAGCAAAATGTATATAGCCGCAGCCTCTGATCAAGCATAATACGGTATATGCAATAATTATTCACATTCCAAGGATCACAAACTAGCAAACTAAATGACCATCATCAACACCACACATCCACTGCATGACACGTTACGTAAAGTCTCAATTGATACCAGCTACAGCTAGCGTACGTTGCATTTACACATGGCTTGACATAATGATAGCGCAGTTTATATATAGTCACGAACCAACAATTTCACAACAGAGGCAGCACTAACCCTCAGGAATTCATACCACAAAATACCACAAATAAGTCAAAATTGCGAGCAATGCCATCAATAGGGAGGTGGGTGGTGCTTTAAGGTTATGCTAAAATACCACTACTTACTACCCGACAGCACTGCTATTCACAACGGAGGCAGCACTAACTCACAAAACAGGTAAAAGTGAATTCATGCAATGCAATCAATAGGGAGGTGGGTAGTGCTTTAGGTATCCTCGTCCCCACGTCCACTTCACCTCCAAGGAAGAGGGTCTGGTATCAGTATAATGGACTAAAATGCTGACACTAGCCTCCATCAATGATATCAAGTGATGAATGAAATGGTTCACAGTCAATAAAGTGATCATGTGCTGTAATACTCAATTTCTTAATAATTATAGTCTGACAATGACAATGATAATATTAAAACAAAGTACACAGTAAGTGAAGTGAGCATTCCATGATAGTAATAAACTATCTGCATATGATACTACAATGACAAGGTTAGCTGCCAAGTTGCTTCATTCTCAGATTCTTTGTGTCCTGTTAATTGTTACTGACTCAGCAACACTTTCAACCGTTTTAAAATTGTACAACAATTCGTAATTATGGTGCGTATACGAATAAAACATGTGCGTTCAATTCCAGTTGACAAGACATTTTCTGTTTGCATATAAACGACAACGTGACGTGACGTGCCATGCAAACGGTACAGGAACTTTATTCTGACGGCTACTGTATGTTATTACTCATGCACGAGGGATGTACTGCTAATACAACTAGAGCACGAGAGCAGGAGCAGTACATCACGAGGGCATCACGTTTTAATGCTGATAGTGCGTAATAGTCTTGCATGCGTCATATACTGCGTTCCTAGTAGCAACTAATGACATTTGAGCATCTATGCGGCATAACAGGTTGCCACGAAGCAACAAATTCACAACAGAGGCAGCACTAACCCTAAGGAATTCATATCACAAAATACCACAAATAAGTCAAAAGTGAGAGCAATGCCATCAATAGGGAGGTGGGTGGTGCTTTAAGGTTACGCTAAAATACCACTACTTACTACCCGACAGCACTGCTATTCACAACGGAGGCAGCACTAACTCACAAAACAGGTAAAAGTGAATTCATGCAACGCAATCAATGATAGGGAGGTGGGTGGTGCTTTAGCTATCCTCGTCCCCACGTCCACTTCACCTCAAAGGAAGAGGGTCTGGTATCAGTATAATGGACTGAAAAGCTGACACTAGCCTCCATCGATGGACGGACCACGCCCATATAACACTAACGTAGGCTCTATTAAGAGAGCTGTGAAGAGCAGCTGTAACAAACCTAACCTCTGTCTCAAGCTAGCTAGCTATATAATTATAGCGTATAAAGAGAAGTGGGCTATATGTACTGGGCAACATCTAAACAAGAGGCCGTATCAAATAAATTGCTATGGCCTCGGGGTAGGAAATGATTGACTTGCTAAAAGGATTCTAAAAGTTCAAAGTTAAAAACAACAACACGTGGTAGACAGACGTGGTAGACAGTACATTTGATGCAATTGTTGCTGGTGGCAGCTCTTTTATCACCCTGGCTACTAAAAATATCTTCGCTCTATTGCAGGGACACTATTGCGTCTAAACTGAGACTAAAGATTCTACTCCAAGGAGGCAAAAAAACTAGCCATAAACTCGAATATTTGCACTAGTTAAAATCTAATTAACAAAAAGTGGTTAAGAGCCATAGTAAGCATCGAGGCATGAAGAATAAGCACAATAAAATAATGTATTCGTAAACCCTAACTCCATATATGGGCGTACATGCAGTAAACCTTTGAATCACAGGGTCATGAGTATTATTATAGTGTTAACGTGTTTTCAGCATTACACAAAGCGTGTGTGTATAAAGAGAAGAGAGCATGCAACTCACTATGTATACTAGGGAACGTTTAAAAGTGTGAGGCTGTATCAATTTACACATGAACGGCAGCTCTAAAAAATAGCTACAATATGATTTTGACTGAGTCTGAGCAGCACGCCCACTTCTCTTAATTTAAACGTACCACTGATTGATACTTCATAATAATTATTATTACTCACTTGATGAGGTTAGGTTAGGATCATCCTTTGAAGAAGTGGAAGGAAGTTGTTCGGAACCATTTGGAGTATCTGAGGTGTACAGTAATAATGAAAGCACAGCGGGTGCTGATGCCTCGGTGGAGGTGTCAAACAACATAACAAATAAAGCTACTAGCAATAGCTGATAAAGAGTACAGTAGGCGTTCTGTCCAACCTACATCACAACCACAGGCTGTTGTATACCTATAACTTAAGGTAACATATTTTTTCGGGTATTAATTTCTGCAAATTATTATTTTTGCAATTTTACTGCAGGCAGAATAAATTATAGGGAAACTCAAAGAGTGGGTAATGATCGACCATGATTGTTGTTAAAAACGATCGATGCTATATAAAAATAATTATAGTGGCAGCATCAGCAGAGCCTTGCAGCTCTCTTCTCACTCTTGCAGCTACCAATAGCTAGCGTTCTAGTGCAGAGCTAACTACTAAGTAGAGTAGCAACACTCCATGGACAAGTTTGGCTACATTCCAAGTAAGGCATAACTCGAGAACCAAGCATTATTTTTAAAATCCACGAATTAAAATCCAAGTAAACATGACTAGAAGCCTATAGAAACTCTTACTTGCACTTCATTGATCCTAGAGCAGCTGTAGCGGTCTACACACACACCCACCCACCCACACACACACACACACACACACACACACACACACACACACACACACAAACACACACCCACACACACACACACACACACACACAAACACACACCCACACACACACACCCACACCCACAAACACACACCCACACACACCCACACACACCCACACACACACACACACACACACACACACACACACACACACACACACACACACACACACACACACCCACCCACCCACGCACGCACACACACACACACACACTACTATCTATTTATTTTGACCTTGTGCTAATTTCTAAGAACCAAAATTAGAGGTTAATGATTGTTTTGTGCTTGCCACCTATAGAAAAACCACATAGACCCATCCCCATTATCAGATACTACCACCACAAAACCTGGCCCAGACAATACAGGCCTGTTCCTAGGCCTTATAAATTAAGCCTCCCTCAAGGTCAGATTTAGCTGACACAAGCCATGCACAAGCTAAGTTCAAGTATTACAGCAGCCAATATCAAGTCTAAGACAAGTTCTATACTTTATGTCAGCCTTATACCTAAAATGTGAATATAGCTTACAATCAGCATGGCCCCAAGTCAATATTACAATAATTATACAGTATACTATATAGAAACTCTTACTTGCACACCTAGAGCAGCTGTAGCGATCCACACACACACACACACACACACACACACACACACACACACACACACACACACACACACACACACACACACTACCGCATACCTCGCTTGTGCATGCGCACCGAGGCATAATAATTATGTCATGTAACACATAAAGTACATTATAATATATTGCAATAGTGATTCAGAAAACTCTCCGATTTATATAACAGTAGACGCACCCACACAAGTGCTAGTGATGCTTTTATAGGCCAAGTAGTAGAATGGAATGTGTTGGATACTACTAACATTCCAGGTATTATTATTGGGGCCTACAAAACGTGTAATTGTACCACAACCAATTGTCCCAAAAAAACATTGAAGGTATCAATGGAACCGGCATGGCTTGCTCTATTGGTGTGCCAAGTTTGAACTTGCTATACCAATATTTGTGGAAATTAGGTATGGGATTTCTAGTGACACATACCTGGTTCAGGAGTGGAGACTAGAGGCTTGAGATAGTCAGCAACTTCAGTCATCCCCCACTCTACTGCCCAGTCAAGAGGAGTCTCGCCTTCATCATTAGTCACATCTAGACAGGTGAGGGATAGAGATCTTGTAGTAGTACTGACAGCATTGAACATTACCATGCAGGATGACTACATTATTTTATTATCATGTACCAACAGTGTATTGTATTGCAGTTGCCATGACGATACAACTGCAGGTACACTGATTGTTTCATTACATGCACATTGAACCACATTAATATATTCACGGGTTGTCTATCAGAGGATCTAATGAAACAGTACCCACTACGGAAATCACTCACCAACATCACACTTTAGTTCCTCCACTAGTGTGGTCAATATACTCAATAATTAAGTGAGATATGTTATTATAGACTATAGACTCAAAATTGCGGAAAAATAAAACAAGCCTATACAAATAGAAATAGTTGGTCTTATTAATATTGGTATACAAAGTTTGAACGTGATACACGACTGTGTGCGGAAATTAGGTATGGGATTTCTAGTGACGAGTTTAACTTCAGCCATGTACGTGGGTGTATAGTGGTCAAGATGGACCAAACATGTCATTGTACCACAACCTGTCGTACAGAGAAAGTAAGGTAGCATAGGAAAGGGCATGCCTTGTTCTATTGGTACGCCAAATTCGAGCTTGATACACCACTGTTTGTGGAAATTAGGTATGGGATTTCTAAAGCGCATACAGAAATGCCTGGCTTAATTAAGTATGATACAGTGTTAGTCATGCTGGTCCATTATCCCTGGGTATGTTGTTATTAGTGTACACAGTTATAGACATTGTCACTGTCTAGGATTGGGGGAAATGAGAAGCCAATTTGATTGTGTAATCACTCACCAACATCAACCTTGCACACATCCATCAGGTACTGCACGACTTGTATATGTCCTCCCGCACAAGCCCAGTGTAGTGGTGTTCGGTTGTCCTCGTCCCTCGCATCTGTGTGTATAACTCAGTGAAGTGATGACATGAACACACAACACACACAATGACAACATATGTAGAGTGGTTTGCAGCATTCCATATGAAGCCTACCATTCGACAATATAGAAACAAGCATCTTAAATGGTCAGTAATTACTCCAGCTGGGTGAGATAATTATGTTAGTAGACTCTTTGTCGTAGAGAAGCATGGGAACGAAATACAGAGATATCCAAAGAGCACACTAAATCTCACCAACATCCATCTTCAGCTCCTCCACCAGATACTGTACCGTGTCTTTACTTCCTCCATAACAAGCAGAGTGAAGAGGAGTCTTGTTACCATCATCCCTCACATCTGTTGTGGAACAAAGTTCAACTATCACATACATTTTTAACAGATATTACTATGGCAACCGTATAGCAAATGTTTATGTATTTCAAACAAGTGTACGTACATTGCAAATAATTATTCGAAATTGAAATGTAACACTATTAAACTTTCCGCTGTGTGCATGGTATGAAAACTTCACATACACAACGACTACTTACCAGTGCTACGACTACTACATCGCAAATAATTATTATACTACGCGAAATTACTGACACAATTGATATTGCTACACAGTACATGTGTATAATTCAGATACCATAATGATATGGAGAAACAATTACAATACACAAATAATTATAATGACTACTTACCAGTGCTGCATCCAACCTCCTTCAAGTACTGCACCACCTCTTTATGACCTCCCAGGCATGCCCAGTGAAGTGGAGTCCTGTTGGCCCACCCACCACCTTTATCAGTACGAGCTCCATGAGTAACAAGTGTCTTCACAATCTCAAGGTAGCCCTTCCAGCAAGCCCTGTGTAATGGAGGCTCATCCGCCCACTCGTCACTCCAGTAGAACTGGTGGTTGGGATCTGCCCCCTGTCCCAACAAGGACCTAACTTTGGTGACGTCATTATTGTGTACAGCCTTCTCTAAGTCCTCGGCTAGCTTCTTTTGAGCACTGTACAAAATAGATGGTTGGGGGGTCAGTCATACAGAGAATTACTTGATATGTGTATATAGTTTATACAAGTGACACCATGCACATATCCAGCTGTCACTTTGCTGTACAGTGTTCCACCTCTGATCATAGCCTGCTCTGACTCTACTAATGGAATGAGCCTCCCTCCATGCAATCACAAGGTGCTACCATGAGTAGTAATTATAGTCTACATGTTCACTCACTCTGAGTCTTGTTCAGTAGCCATTCAGAAGCTTTGTTCAAACTCTGTCAAATTCTCCCCTTGAATTGTTTCTCAGTAAGCAAAGTGCATGCCACATGCATACACCCTCTTTC
The DNA here is from genome assembly GCF_963675165.1 of Halichondria panicea. Classification (NCBI taxonomy): domain Eukaryota; kingdom Metazoa; phylum Porifera; class Demospongiae; order Suberitida; family Halichondriidae; genus Halichondria; species Halichondria panicea. Next base: position 710,523 of record NC_087377.1, read on the forward strand.
TGTATTTCAAGGGCCCTTCCGGCCACAAAAACCCACATGATTAATTGCAATTGCAAAAGCATAAAAATCCATTTATAATTGCACAGATGTACAGTCAATAGTGGAGTCATGTGATCCTACTACACACAAAACAACACTTATAAACACACGGAAAAATAAATATTAAAATTCAGCTAAAAGGAACTGCTCCAAATTGATCTACAGTTGTCATTGTCGTCGTAATCTTTGAACTCTCTCCAAGGGGGGGTGCTCCAAACAAATGTCGTCTTGCATTGTCAGCAGTATTATGAGTGGGCGGGGTAGAGGAACGTCCGTCAAATGAAGTGCTACCAAAGTCATCCGTAGGAAATGGACTGCCAGTCTGTGAGGTGTGTGTGTGTGTGTGTGTGTGAGGGGTGGGAGGTTCAATAAGCAGTATAGAGTGGAGTCTATCTATTGTGGTCACCCTCTATAATACAGCCAGATTAATGGGCCGTGTTTGGACCTGCGTTAGCAGACCACCCTCATGGGCCCCAAAGTCTCCATAGCATGTGTTTGGACCTGTGTTAGCAGGCCACCCTCTATAATACAGCCAGGTTAATGGGCCCCAAAGTCTCCATAGCATGTGTTTGGACCTGTGTTAGCAAGGCCACCATCTATAATACAGCCAGGTTAATGGGTCCCAAAGTCTCCATAGCATGTGTTTGGACCTGTGTTAGCAGGCCACCCTCTATAATACAGCCACTGTTGGTCTGACTAGACAGACCACATTCACAAAATGCAAACCTTACTAGAGAAAACATAAGTCAACCACTTAGCTACAGTGTACACAGTGGGACCACACATAAAGAGGAAATTTCGCCCCTTTCAGCCTTGTTTCTCAGTAAATATAATCATTGCTCAGATCCTCCCCCTTTTCAGAGAGGTGTCACATTCCACCCCTTTCACAGTAAACAAAGCAATTTGGTAGAATGTCATTGAAAGGTCATAATTAGTGAAAGGTCAATAGTACTGCCACATGTCGTACATGCATGGATAAACAATTACACCATACTGTAGTTTAAAATACCACGACAAATGAAATCTCTGAGCCCATGCCAACTCAGCTAGGTATGGTTGCTCAATATTGACCTCCCTCCACCAATAAGGTCTAACACATGGGCAAGCTATACTATCGGGAAATATGAACAAAAACAATGAACCTTGTGATTATTATCAGTAGCCTACAACAGGTGCCGTCTCTACAAAGCATCTCCCTTCACCTCCATCCTTTCATGCATTCATCCATTCTTATCCTATAGCACAGCCACTGGACTGGAACATGCTGGCAGCAGATCACATTCACGCTGAGTAGGTAATGGCATATGCTAGGCCACATCATAGATAGTGGTATGGCCTCATCTTCAGTGCGGCCTGAGATCGAGGCTAAAAGATCCCCTTCCTCACACGTTTGTGACTTGTTGCAGTTCACCCACGTAGCGTGTCGTGCACAGAGTTATGGAGTATGTTCTCCATCTGAATCAAAATCAGTGGAAATAATTTATAATTATGTGAGCTTAAATGCTTTGTAATTTTGAATAACCGTGATTTCAATGGATTGTACAGGTCTTGAAATACAAAAATTCGCTCGCAAAAATAGCATTAATTTATTTCTAGTTCTACGGTAACATCAACTATTGGATAGAGCTATTGGATGATACTTTATAGTCTAATAAACGTAGCGCTCACCTTTCCCCTGAGTCAGAGTGTTGGTCCATTGTGTCCAGTGCACCGTGCTAGCTAGTAGGACAACTCCAATGGATGTGCTCTCAGAGTATTAGAACTGATGAATGAAGCACATGGACAGTGGGTAAAGGATCATCACACTATTAGACAAAATATGTTTCATTTTGTAGATTTGATGACAGACACGCTCACACACAAGATGGAGACGTTGGGGAGGAAAAGCGTTCACTTGTCCTTCCCTCTAGGAGCTTCCACAAGGCTGGATATAGGGTGAATACTCCTCCAAAAGACCAGCAGCAATGGATCACAAGGCAAAGAGCAGTGAGTACAAGTGAGTGGCTAGTCATGATCAAAAGTGGACCACCTAGTATAGTGTATAGGCTGCTTTAGATGACTGGCATTCAATATCTGCTAATAGATATCATTACTAGTGATCAAACTATACAGCCTCTGTATCAAATGCATCCATTGCTACACATTTGTTGACCCGTTGTCAGTCTCCAAGATAATGTGTGTATTTAGTAGTGCTACAAGACTGTACATACACTATCAATTATTGCAGCTCAAGTTGATTTGAAGAAATAAAAATGTTTAAGATAATAATTTTTATGGTGGGATTATCTACTAGTGAGTGAGTGGTCTGATTGTTCTCTCACTTGTTAGATTCGTGAGGGTCAGTTGTTCACTCTGTTGGATGCTGATGATGATCCACCCATTGGACGTCAGATAAAAATACAATCGACCTAAGGAACAGTGAGTACTGCCGCGTGCAGAGTGTGACTCTTTCCCTAACCAAACGTTTTGTAGTTTGTGCTTTTTGCGCTGTACTCTCCCTTGCATACATGTGTGACTGTGTTTTGTAGTTTGTGCTTTTTGCGCTGTACTCCCCCCTTGCATGTGTGACTGTGTTTTGTAGTTTGTGCTTTTTGCGCTGTACTCCCCCCTTGCATGTGTGACTGTGTTTTGTAGTTTGTGCTTTTTGCGCTGTACTCCTCCCTTGCATGTGTGTGACGGTGTTTTGTAGTTTGTGTTTTTTTGCGCTGTACTTTCCCCTTGCATGTGTGACGGTGTTTTGTAGTTTGTGCTTTTTGCGCTGTACTCTCCCCTTGCATGTGTGACTGTGTTTTGTAATTTGTGCTTTTTGCGCTGTACTCCCCCCTTGCATGTGTGACTGTGTTTTGTAGTTTGTGATTTTTGCGCTGTACTCCCCCCTTGTAGGTGTGACTGTGTTTTGTAGTTTGTGCTTTTTGCGCTGTACTCCCCCCTTGCATGTGTGACTGTGTTTTGTACATATCTGTATAGCCCACATTAGTAGCTTTGCTCTATAATAATTGTACCCTCCCTCGATCCACACACACATGCACACACACACACACACAACCATGGCCTGGCGATACAAATTTCGCTCTTAGTAACAGCTTTAAATTTGCACTGTGTTGTCAGACCTATGGGCTACATTTTGATACCAAGAACATCCTATATGCTTATTCCATTGCTGAGATAACACTGAAAAGCTACATAATTTACTATTTTCTGCTGTTTTGATGACATCAGTAGCAGCAAACCACAAACCAATGATGCTTTAATCAACCACAAACAAGAGTGGGCGTACAGTTATTGTATGCCCACTCTCGTGGTTAATTAAAGTGTCATCGATTTGTGGTTAGCAGCTTGTGATGTCATCAAAACGGTAGAAAATAGTAGAATATGTAGTTTTTCAGTGATATCTCAACAATGGAATAAGCATATAGGATGTTCTTGGTACCAAAATGTAGCCCATTTATTTGTAAACTTACCAGAGAACTTTTAAAGCTAAACTATAAAATGTTCAGAAGATATTACTCTAACCAAAACTGTACATAAAAACCAGTAAATCATGAATTATAGACACTGTGAACATATGTAAGAAAGGGATGGCCAGGATACCTAAACCATTGAACAATTATGTGATGAAGTCTAGGACCTTAGCTGTACAAGATTACTGTTTCTAACCGATTACCCACTATAACAATTTGTTGTTGTTTTATTAATCACCACAAACCCACCACCTTATGTTTCCATGGAAACATTTTTGGGTATGTTGTAGCTCGGTCATTTACCTACACATTGGTATCAACACCATTTCTTAGAAATGTTCCAATCGAAAGATATTTACATTTAAGTACAGCTACTCACAAAGTTGTGGTAATCTACTCTCTAAGCTGGATGCACTGTATAACGATTGAATTACCCACACAAATGGACCACTTATTTCATTTGCCTATACATAGCATCATCTCAGATGTATCTGCCCCCCCCGCACACACGCACACACACACACACACGCACGCACGCACACGCGCACATACGCGCACACACACACACACACACACACACACACACACACACATTCACAGATGCTCATGCTGTGTCAGACCCACAGTGAATGGAGCCTCCATCACAACACCAGCGATATCTTCCATAGTCATGATGAGGTACGCTAGGGGGTGTGGTCTCAGCTTGTGTGTGGGTGTGTGTGTAACTGTACATTATGCTGCATGTGAAATTGTCGTGTACTATAAATATATAAATACGACCACTTTCCCTCATCCCCCATTTCTCTGTAGACACGCTGTTTCTTATAATCATGGACACTGATGGGACAAGTTGAAGACATTGTCAAGAAAGTAAACACAAGCAAGCCTGTTACCAAGGAAACATGACAACATTGATCATGATCTCATCATTGACACAATGTTTAGCGTATGCAGTCATAAAAATTTATTGTTGTATTTTTTAATTTCTATTGCTAAAAATTAATTATGACCAAGAGTGCATGCGCTCTTGTTATGACATAATAATAATTATTACAATAAAAGTGGTAAAGATCATTAACTATATAAGTAAGTAAGGATTATGTGTATTTTATAAACCTTACAGTCCCCATGAGAACCCGTGTCCTCTCACGAGATCTGATCTACTAGCCACACCCTTAACCACTAGGCCACACCCATTCTTCACCAATGTGTGTATTATCAGGAGCTCATAAATAAGTTTAATTTTGATGACGGCTCTCTTCTGATGCTACACAGTTACAATACATTTATCATTGATAACATAGCTGGCATGTGCAATTGTGTGGACAGACATTGACTCAACAAAGCATTCACATCAGGTATAATTATGGTGGATAGAGTGCTAGTAGTCACCTCACAAACACTTATAATTGATAAAGAACAAAAAATTAATATATACCAGCAGTCACAGTTTATAATGGCTAGAGGACATTGCCAGGCTAGAGTCACTTGCAGTCTTCCCTTGAGGTCCTCAGCAATGTCAGCTCTACTGATAACGGGAGACTCTAGAGCTGTCAACAAGTCCTCCAGTTGTGGACCACCTTGCAACCACTCTACGAGCATGTGTGTGAAACAGTTGGTGACACTGTTGGGTCTTCTGGCATTCTCCTCAGCTATCACCTGCAGTGTACATTGTTATTATAATGACATCATTCTGCACTATCCAAGTTCTACGGTTAGCGATGTCAGACCGATTTTCATTTTTGCTATTTCTAACTCCTATGTATTACTATCTCTTTTGAACACTTTAGGCAAACCAGAAAACTTTATTGCACTGGATTTGTTCAAGCGAATGCAGAGATACAGCTTTTTGAAGAACACTAGCCAGGGAAAAATTCGTACAAAAATTTACCGCATTTTAATGTACTTGGGCGGGACTTATGAAATTTGTTGTTAATACCGGAAATGATCTTAAAGTATCATAATCTGCTGAACTGCTTGGTCTATTCTCTTTTAAAAAAGTATGAAATGGACACTCAGGGCTCAGGAGTTAATATTGTAACCATTTTGATATCTATTATGAAGTTTATAATGTTTCTGTAATGTATATCTTTATGATGTCCCTATAATAGTATGATGTCTCCTGCTTCAGAGAGTTCTTTTGGATTTAAAGTAACCATGCTATCTTTTCAGTATATTGTATCATGTTTCAGAACTCTCATCAATGTCCACCTTACGCTCGTATCTGTTTCTTGATCTTTATAAGCAACTTTTCTGTCAATTTCATTTGGTATATATAATTTGTTTTTAGTGTGATGTAGATTTAAGGCCATACAACTATAAATCTATGATACAACTCTGTTGACAGCTTCTACAGTAGATTACTCTTGTCTTTTTTGTGTGCAAATTGAATCAGTTCTTGCAATTTAATAGTTTTGGTAGATTACAATGTTGTCCCTGGAATTCTCTCCAATCTTTCTTGTTTCTTTTCAACAGAGGCTTTCAGATTGCTTCAATAATTACTTTCAGTAACTTCTAAGAACTTCTAAGAAATAAATACATCTATTGGTACACTTGGCTTGATTTTACTGCATTTCTATTCTCAGCTCCACCCATCTATCCATGCAATATGTGATTCCGCAAGAAATAAAAGCTTATTGTAGCAACTTTTTGCATAATCTGGAGAGAGTTAGAGATGAAAGACATGCTCACTTGTGTTTTTGTTCATTTTCATGTTTGGTTGCCAAAATGATGATCACCTTTGAGAAAAAATCACACACAAAACAAGCTAAAATCATAAAAAACTGTTATAAAAATCAAATTCTACGCTATTTTTTACCCTTAGGAACAGCTGTTGTTTGCTAGACTCTTCCAGGGCTTGCGGAAAGCCCTTCTTGTTCACTCACTTTCTGGTCCCGTTTTTTACTATTGAATTACTGTACGAAAATATCCCCACGCACTACTTCCGGTCTGACATCTCTACTACGGTATATTGGCGAATCATGTCAAGTTGTTGAAAGGAGTTCAGTTGCCAACTAATTGCAACTAACATGCAATACAGCCACCCACACAACTAAAGAAACAAAACTACTAACAGGATTTCGGGATTTCCTACCCCCAGCCAACATATCCCCCCCCCTAGAAATCTGAATATTAATGATATCATAATAAAAATGTATGCTCATTATGCCTCGAGGCGTAGCCGCACGTGGGATACTGTAAAGCTGACTGTGTGTGTCTGTTCCAGCTGTAACTGCTCAACTGTTGTAATACGACAAAAGCTAACAGCTTGTATAGGCTTCTAGCCACGTTCTCTTGGATTTTGATTCGAGGATTAGCAAACTTAAGCTTCTTTCTCCAGTTACGGCTAGTTCGACTCACATTGAAGGCTGTTGCAGTCTCTTTCATAACATCATCTGTCCCCACAAACTTTCTATTCAACACGAGTTAGCCTTGCACTAAAGCTCTAGCTTTTTGTTAGCTACAATCATAGATCTACTATCTATGCTACAATACTCAGAAAATATATGTTAAAACAGCTAGCTAGCAGTAGCCATTATTTTTGTGAAATTGATCTCTTTGGACACACCCTTTAATTATTCCTGTGGATGTAATGCGCATGCGCGCTCATTCCTCATGTGTGAGAAAATAATATCCAAGATCCAGATCCTCCTGGCAGATCCATCTTTGTCTTGAGGGCCTGGTAAGCCACAAAACGCTACCATTAACAATATAGATAACAATATGCATGTACACAAGTCTTTTTTCTCAATAGATATTATAATACACTGAACTGATCTTGGAAGAATCAATTTTCTTCTTTCTTGAGGTCCTGAACAACAATAGATGCATGTAAATAAGTCTTTTCTTCTCAGTGAGTTAATATAGATAAGCTAACTTTAATATAAATTCATTATAGAAACTACTATAACACTAACACTTTTTGAGCAAAAGCATAACATGGCGAGAGGCATTAGCAAGCGCACGCTTGCAACACTCGTTTATTATAGGCTTAACATAATTATGCGTAAATCTGGCTACATTTCACTAGGATGTGTGTGTGTGGGTGTGGTCTCACCTCTCAAGTTGTGCAGGTCTTGTGTGTAGGGAGTCTTCAGGAATGCTGTACTGAGCACTGACTATGGCTAGAGGGTTGTCACCAGGCTAGAGGGTTGTCACTAAATGGAGTATCCATGAAGCACAGCTTGAACAGTAGTACTCCCAGTGCCTGTGTGTGGGCGTATAGGCGTATAGTAGTAGAGTGGTCCCAAGCTGGCAGTCCATCCACCAATATCACGTTGATACTGCCCTTGTCATCAGTCACATTGAACACCTCTTCCCCCAGCGTAACATAGAGGCTGTGAGGACCATATAGATGAGAGGAGGGAAGTTAGCTGTATAGGTTAAAGTTGACGGTTAGCAATAAGCATACGCAAGTGGACTATTAGTAGAGCAAGTGGTGGTCTTAATTACATTAGAGGGGGCGGTACCTTGACCTTGTATAAGCCCAGGCTATAGTTATTATACACGTACTTGTATTATAGCCGACAATAACACACATGATTATACGTATCTTCACAGCCCAACACTGCGTATACACTCTACGTATATGGAACACATAACAAACATGCAAGCCTCTTATCAAACTTTATATTTCTCACAAGTTATGATGCAGGATGATGCTGCCCACCCCCTCACTCAGGGGTACCTGAGGAATTGATGGACACAATAATTATGGAGACAATAGACTACCATCATGCACGCAGGTACACTACCACCCACTCCACTCATCACACACCACACACATACACACTCCATTAGTATGAGTAGGCAATGGAGGACCATACATTACAACAAAGGGAGCTAGAGAGCTAGTCTATAGATAGAGTATCTGGGTCCACTCAATAAGACCTGACACTACTCACCCTAGCATTGTCCAGCTCCCTCTGCAGACTAGCCACCATATCCACTAATACTGGACTGCGTGCTCCTCCAGCTCATGCCTGCAGACACTATTAAATTCTAGCTCTAGCTCTCTCTCTGATCATGAGGAGGCCACGTGGGTAACAAGAAACTGCAACTGAAGTGATCCTTACCCAACAACAATGGTAAAGGGTCACTAAACTAGAAAGCTGGAAATGAAATTTTATAAAAGTAGGTGGTATAATCAAACACAGAACACAGAGCATTATAATAGTCAGTACTTATAGTCAACACAGAGTTAGTTCTTTACTTGACATTCTTGCATGCTTCTTTACTTGACATCTTTATTCGTCCCTTTCAAGCAACTCCAGTATCTGTATGAAAGCATGAGCACAATAAACTAGAGCCTTATAAGCAAAACATTGTGTGCAATGAAAATAGGGATCAGATTTATAATTATTCCAGTAATATGTGACAGGCTCTGGGAAAACCAGACTATTGGAGCAGACTAAAATATGTGTGATTAATGTACCAAATAATAGAGCAGAGCATCGCCTACACAATGATATGCTTAGTGTTCACATACCTAGTTTCATACCCGAGTCATGCACGTTGGAAACTCGAAGCCGTAAAATGTAGTATCGAGAAAAACGACTCTCAAAGATTGCTTAATTAGGAAAAATAAGGTAATAGCGAAACTTTGGACGAAGCGTTTCGATGGAAAGAGTTGGATTTAGAGCATCAGATTTTACAGAGAGGTAGTAGAAGGACTGTAGATACTTATACATCAATAACATTTTATTTGAGATTTTATACTGTAGGCATAAATTTAGCTGTAGCTCAATACTAAATTCTGCTCCAATAGTCTGGTTTTCCCAGAGCCTGTCACATATTTGTATGAAAACATGAGTGCATGATACATGATTTAGGAGCCCTCAGGGCTAGTAGAACCCTCAAGTACTTAGAATGCTGTATACTATTATTGCATGGCACTACTGACGAGCAAGCTCACAAAGGTATAATGGTCAAAGTGATGATTCACTAGGTAACTCACTGGTATGCTCCACACAGGCCTTGTGAATGCTGCGAACTGCCTCTCCGTCCTCAATCTTTGTAGCAATCTCCACTAATCGACCGTAAGTAGCTGTTGAATTCAATGGATTGTGGAAATCGATGCTTTTACTCTTCCACTTCTTTAGAGCAGCGTGAAATCTCCCAGGAATATTAACAATGATCTGATCGATAGCACCAATCTCAGCATCACTGAGGCCCAGCCTGTGCTTGTATGTGTCATAGCCAGCAATCTCGGTAGACAACTGGAGAAGAGCTTCATTCGAGCACTCTTGACTCAACTGAGCTGCGGTCGCTATCACTATCGTCTCATGTGGTTGAACTGCAATATGAAACATTATACGTTCTAAAGATAACAACGCACATGCAATCATACAGGTAATATAATTATAGTAGCTGATCACACTATCTGTATGATACTCCTGACTCGATGGTTGTGTGTGGAGTCGCTAGTTGAGTATACTGGAGTTTGCAGAATCTTTGCGAATAAAAGTGTTGAGCACTGTGGTTCCTTATGGGAAATGCTCACACATTTAAGTAGTAAAACAGACCACAGTGTGTACACAAAATCCATATAAGGAACGCGTAACGCTCTACGCTTTTACTGGTGTGTTGCAAAGATTCTGCAAACTCCAGTATATACATTCTGACTATGAAGCTGAAAGTCTAAACTGTATATGATAATAGATCATACCTTGTACAGTGACATCACGCTTTAACAGAGTTTCACCTTCTTCACCTGATCCCAATAATCTTTTGCGGTGTCCTGGGATTAGAGGATCTGTACACGTATGCAGTAGGAAGTGTCAGCAATACGTATACGTGATGTAACGGCATTAAAGAATGAAATGGCAGGTTTCTAATTATGAGTCCTCTGCATGAGCCTCTCACCAGTGATGTGGGGTGGTCGGGACAAGTCCTCTGTATGGGGTCCGGGAACACACGAATCGTTTCTTTGTCTCTTTCTCTTCCCTGATAGCCGATCTAGTTTTTGGAACAATTTTTAGCTTTAGTGAACTTCACACAATCACACTTACCATCGTATTTCTCCTCGATTGTATTTGCTAGAACGTCATGTCTGACAGTGCCACTTCTGAGGCCATTGCAAATGTCACTCCATGTACGAGAAGGTGAAGATTCCAGCCACTGGGTCAGCATTCTAATCAAACTATCTTTATTGTGATTTGTGTGACACTTGATATTCTCAAGCGTGGCAACTGGGATCCCTAAAGCGAGGCCCAACTCAAACCAAACATTAATGGCTTCCATTAATTGAGAAACAACTTCTTGCAAGTCTTTAGTGTACAATTGATCATCATCTTCTTGATCATTGTGTACAGCAATGCCTGCAGTGAGAATAGTCCTTTAACTAAAGATGGGAATGACCAATAGAGATAGCACATACACCTATTAATGTATAATAGTACTATTGAAGAACAATCGGATTGAAGAATGGAAGTTTGCCTGTTTGGTTTTTGCTATATACGAAGTCACAGATCATACCTTGTACAGTAACATCAGTCTTCGGATGCTTTGAAATGTTTTTATCTGATCCCAATAATCTTTTGCGCTGACCTGAGGCTAGAGGATCAGATACAGTGCTAATGTAAGCCTGTGCCAATAATTATAAACAGTTACGAAGTTGTTACACACAAATCAATTGTTTTGACCACCAACCGTGCTGTAACTACCAAACGGTTCCAAAAATGCCAACTACAGAATAATAGAGCACGGTCTGTGGTTACATTATAATAGTTGTAGATCCTATTGCCATTTTTAGCATCGTTTTTCCTTTGATCTTTGGTTATGTAATAAGTAGAAAGAACAGAACTTAATAGTATGTGATAAATGGGATCAAGGGACACTTGAGGTTAGATAACTGACTTGACTGGTGTTTGTAGAGAGCTGTGTAGAGAGTGAGGAGCACTTTCCCAGCAGCTGCATCCTTCACCTCACACTGGTAGTGACCAAAGTCCTCCTCTCTCACACTCGGGAAGCTCACAGTGTTGGGTTTGCTGAGAACAGGTGCTGTGTCATCATCTCCCACTTTGCTCCAATCAAAGGAAAACTGATCCACAGACTTTCTAACAAACTTGAGCACACACAAGCTTGCCTTCTGACCAACACCTACAGCCTAGATAACAGAATAGTAATTTAGACCAACTGCACACAGTGTGTACTCTGAACTGTATACTTTGAACTGTATATTCTGAACTATGTACTCTGAACTGTGTACTCTGAACTGTGTACTCTGAACTGTATACTCTGAACTTCACGCTACGTGTATACGTACAACACTAAAACTGAGACCATCATAATTATCAGCTATTATAATAGACAAACAAACTCCAAAATCAATGCTGTCTTACCATAACATATATAATTATATTCAAGCCAAATTAGAACAGGCAAATAATCTATAGCCGATATGCAGGAGAATAACTCACCTTCCCCAACCACACTTGTTGTGCTTCACTGAGGGTGACGGGACTTCTACCACACAGGAAGTGGATCTGTCGACCTTGAACAAGGGTGCAAAGGTTGTTGAGACTCTTGCTTGCTGCGTGTTTGGGACAGGAGCATTGAAATGCAACACTGAGGATCAACTTTGGGAACAGGATCTTGAGAGAATACAGGATTGCTGACAGAGTGTGGGAGCAAAGATCGTGAAGATGAAAATTCATCTGTTCTGGATTGCGTTCAACACGTATCTCGTAGCTTCTGTCGTGAGAGAGTAGTGTCACTTTGTGTACGTAGTCAACATAAAAGGAGACGCAGTTTCGTTTCACGCCATCTTCCACCAATTCCCACGTCAATCCGAGAATTCCGTGAGGGCCTTGGGAAACTAGTCGAGTGATGAGCCCACAGAAGACTCCTGTTGGTACGTAACCAAAGCTGAATGTGATGTGGAGTGGTTCTGGGTTGTTGGTGTCTGGTGGAGGTGGGTTGGTCAGCTCCTCTTGTGAAGCACAGTCCAAAATAGCCGGCATGAGGTACGTGATTCGAGTGACCTTTGGATCATTGGCATCTTGGTGGACAATTTCGGAGAGAAGGTTGAGATATTGCAGCAGTATGATGAGATGCTTGGCTGGGATAATCTCTCCTTCCTTGAGCATCTTTGTAACATCAGGACCATTACAGTACTTGATAATGGCCTCCTGTGAAAACTGCCCCATCTTGACCAACTCTGCTCGCTCAAACTCAGTGACGTGGCCTTCAGAATGGAGGATGCGTAAAGCAGCAAGGATCAGTTGGCTGATGCTAGTGAATATCACTTCAGGGGAGCAGAACATGTGGTTGCTTAGCCAGCCATCGATATCATTGGGTACATTCCCGTAATGGAGTATAGATCCAATCTTCTGTAGGTACCTGAGTGTGTGTGTGTGTGTGTGTGTGTGTGTATGTGTGTGTGTGTGTGTGTGTGTGTGTGTGTGTGTGCATGTGTATGCATGAGAGTGAGGATAGACAAGTGCTGTACGTACTTATAGCGATAAATTTTCGAGGGGCTTAATATTCGCTGTTTTCGTGGGTTAGCAATCCTACACGAAAACAAAGTCCACGAAATTCATTATCCGAAAGGCATGGCTTCTACTTCTTGGACTAAATACATACATGTAACTAGCACTTGTGTAAACTATTAGTGTGTGTGTAGTCAACCCACCAAATTTATTCAGCTTTTAGAGGCCATTTCACAAAATTTAAGTGCCTCGAAAATGTTGCTATACGGTATATGCATTGGAGGGAGTACAATAATCATGAGCTTACCAAAGACAGAATTTGGTGTCTTCTTCATCCATTTCCAACAATCTCCCTATTTCCAGACAGTCTTCCATCGACACGATCGAGTACTCTATCCGCAGTAGTGTGCCCAGTAGGAGCCATTTCGGTTTAATGGGCAGAGATGCATCCTTGAAGTGACAGGGGAAAACATCGCTCATGAAATCACGAATCGGGGCAATGTCAGACTGTTCAGTTCCAGCAAAGTTGTCCACAGCAAAAAATGAAGATTCAGAATCTGACGGAGGTGATACAAGGATCTCGGCAAACTTTTGAGTGGTTGCTTTCAGAGCATCGTTGACTTGCTTGATTTTCTCTTTCGGATTCTCCAACTTGTCCACGTGAGTACCGATCAAAGCTGCTACCGGACGAACTTGTTGGAACTTTTCAAACTTCTCGCTCAATTTAGAGGTAGTTTTGTTCGTGGTATCTTCTCGAGAGACGTGATGGATACTGGCAACTGCTGAGAGGATTTGAGAGACTGTGGCTTCCACTGTGTGTACAGCTTTGAATGGAGTAATGACTGTGTTGTCACGACTGAAGGGGATATCGTAGGGCTTGTCAAGTTCCTTGCTCAGATCCAAGAACACTAGATACATGGCAGGACCATTGCATAGGGCTGGTAGCATTTCTAGGAAGGCAGGTTGGCCTCCGACATCGTTGATGTTTAGCAAGGTGTTGCCAAGACATTTGGCCATTTCGGAGTAGTTTCCGTTCTTTATCAGTTTTTGCAGTCGAGCCTTGATGGGTATGAGCCTGTTCTGTTGGTAAGCATCATCTCGTCTTTCAATGTGTGTTTCTTCTTGAGGTTTTGACTGAGGCTTTTCAAGAGAAGGTGGTTTGGCTGTGTTTGTGTGCTTTTCGCTTTCAGGGACAGTTTTTGTCTTTTTCTCACTTGGGACTTCATCAACCTTGCTACTGTACATGTAGCCAAAGAGGATCTTTGCTTCCTCTTCTACGTCTTTGGAACAAACCCATTCTGTGGCATCTTTGTTCATGTAGGCGACCACTTGATGGCAATTGGTGAGTAGCGTACTGCGTAGCTTTGCCTTGTTTCCAGCAGAACTAATGTTTACGATATCTTTCAGCAAACGGCTAAGAGTTGTTGTTTTCCCCACGGACGGTGGTCCGACAAGAAGGAGGCGGAGGTACTGCATGGAGATAGTGTCTTTGTCAGTCATCAGATCCTCTAATTTCTTCAGATATCGCTTTTGCTCTCCAATCACTGCATATAAAAAAGAGCAATAATTATTAAACTGTACACTTATCTATTGATATTGTACAGACAATGCATCACCCACCAAACTATTAACTGCATCCTTTATAAGATAATCATTCGTAACTTATTGTGATGTTACGAATATCAATAAAATAATGTAGTCTTCAGGAAATGAACTCAATATAACCACGGCTGGTTATCACGTTATGCCCTCGTGCTATTCAACAAATATAAACATAATATAAATTTGAAAAGTATCTTTCAGATTAGATCAAAGGTACTAAAGTTATGGCTGTTTCATCTTGAGTGGCTTCATGCAATGCAATATTCAACACAGGTGAGTCAATACAGCAACCCACCTACTACTACCCACAGCTCTTACTAACTACTACCAACCTTTGTCGAGGTTTCCTCGCAGATTGGCTGCTAGTTCCCTGTGCTCGAGCTCACGAAGGTGGCGTTCAACTGCCTCATATGTCCTTTCACCAGTCAAAGTAAATTCTTTTATTTTTTTGTCTAGGAGCAGCTTTTCTAGAGCATCAGAGTCTTCTTCAGTCAATGGAGTGCCTGCAAACACAGCAATGTTGACACAGCTGACAATAATTAAGAAACACCTACATACTGGCACATGGACTTTAAACCCAACAATCATGATCGATCATTTTTACACACACTACCATATTCCTTCGATGTGCATGCGCACCGAGGCATAATCATTAATACCAACTAATTAGCTAGCGTACGTTGCATTTACACATGGCTTGACATAATGATAGCGCAGTTCATATTTATATTGACATGACACACACATACAGAGACTTGATGCTGAGGATTAATATTTTGGGTGTAAAATGTTTTTATCATTGTAAAATGAGGTATTACAATAATCGCAATCTGATTACCGTACATGCAGAGGGTACTTTTCGTGGGGTAAATATTTAAGCTGACCTCCACAAAATAATTTTTACTCACGAAAATCACTGTTTTCTAATTTTTTACGTCACGAAAATTACCCGCTATATGGTAAGCACAAAAACAGTCTATGCACAACAGGTTGCCACGAAGCAATAAATTCACAACAGAGGCAGCACTAACCCTCAGGAATTCATACCACAAAATAGCACAAATAAGTCAAAAGTGAGAGCAATGCCATCAATAGGGAGTGCTATAAGGTTACGCTAAAATACCACTACTTACTACCCGACAGCACTGCTATTCACAACGGAGGCAGCACTAACTCACAAAACAGGTAAAAGTGAATTCATGCAATGCAATTAATAGGAAGGTGGGTGGTGCTTTAGCTATATCCTTGTCCCCACGCCCACTTCTCCTCCAAGGAAGAGGGTCTGGTATCAGTATAAAATGGACTAAAATGCTGACACTAGCCTCCATCGATGATATCAAGTGATGAATGAAATGGTTCACTGTCAATAAAGTGATCATGTGCTGTAATACTCAATTTCTTGATTTAGTCTGACAATGACATGATATTAAAATGAAATTAAGAATAACATCATGCATCATAATAATTATACTCTCTGAGCTGAGGCTGAACACAGAGCTGGAGAACGGGTATCGAGTACATGCAGTGCTATATGATCTAATTAAAAGAGAAAAGAGAGAGAGTTTAATACAGCAATGAAAGAAACAGAGAAGAGCCCTATACCGAGATTCAAGGTATTAGAGTAGATCTATCATGATATTAGTTAAACCCACCCTGGACGCTGACGTAGGGTTGGGCACCAGAGGAGGTACGACATCCACGTGTCTTAAACACCCACATTCCTTATTATATCCAGGTCAAAGTTCGTACTAGGTGAGGGATGGAGGAGATGCTCAAGTGATACTGGGAGACCCAGAGGAGAGCATGACTGCAAGCAGGTACTAGGTGAGGGATGGAGGAGATGCTCAAGTGATACTGGGAGACCCAGAGGAGAGCATGACTGCAAGCAGGTACTAGGTGAGGGATGGAGGAGATGCTCAAGTGATACTGGGAGACCTTGCAAGCAGGTACTATAGGTGAGGGGTGGAGGAGATGCTCAAGTGATACTGGGAGACCCAGAGGAGAGCATGACTGCAAGCAGGTACTAGGTGAGGGGTGGAGGAGATGCTCAAGTGATACTGGGAGACCCAGAGGAGAGCATGACTGCAAGCAGGTACTAGGTGAGGGGTGGAGGAGATGCTCAAGTGATACTGGGATACCCAGAGGAGAGCATGACTGCAAGCAGGTACTAGGTGAGGGATGGAGGAGATGCTCAAGTGATACTGGGATACCCAGAGGAGAGCATGACTGCAAGCAGGTACTAGGTGAGGGATGGAGGAGATGCTCAAGTGATACTGGGATACCCAGAGGAGAGCATGACTGCAAGCAGGTACTAGGTGAGGGGTGGAGGAGATGCTCAAGTGATACTGGGAGAGAGCATGACTGCAAGCAGGTACTAGGTGAGGGGTGGAGGAGATGCTCAAGTGATACTGGGAGACTGCCACCATCACAATAGGAGAGAGGAAGAGATCGCACATGCACTGGATACTTTTCAATAATAATTATAATTATTTCCATTTCACTTGTTATAATACATGATGATATCAAGTGATGAATGAAATGGTTCACAGTCAATAAAGTGATCATGTGCTGTAATACTCAATTTCTTGATTTAGCCTGACAATGACATGATATTAAAATGAAATTAAGAATAACGAAGTGAGCATTCCATGATAGTAATAAACTATCTGCATATGATACTACAATGACAAGGTTAGCTGCCAAGTTGCTTCATTCTCAGATTCTTTGTGTCCAGTTAATTGTTGCTGACTCATCAACACTTTCACCCGTTTTAAAATTGTACAACAATCGTAATCACGGTGCGTATACGAATAAAACATGTGCGTTCAATTCCAGTTGACAAGACATTTTCTGTTTGCGTAAAAACGACAACGTGACGTGCCATGCAAATGGTACAGGAACTTTATTCTGACGGCTACTGTATGTTATTACTCATGCACGAGGGATGTACTGCTAATACAACTAGAGCACGAGAGCAAGAGTTGTATTAGCAGTACATCACAAGGGCATCACCTTATAATCAACTTAATGCTGATAGTGCGTAATAGTCTTGCATGCGTCATAATTATACTGGGTTCCTAGTAGCAACCAATGACATTTGAGCATCTATGCGGCATAACAGGCTGCCACGAAGCAACAAATTCACAACAGAGGCAGCACTAACCCTCAGGAATTCATACCACAAAATACCACAAAATTAATAAGTCAAATGTGAGAGCAATGCCATCAATAGGGAGGTGGGTGGTGCTTTAAGGTTACGCTAAAATACCACTACTTACTACCCGACAGCACTGCTATTCACAACGGAGGCAGCACTTACTCACAAAACAGGTAAAAGTGAATTCATGCAATGCAATCAATAGGGAGGTGGGTGGTGCTTTAGCTATCCTCGTCCCCACGTCCACTTCACCTCCAAGGAAGAGGGTCTGGTATCAGTATAATGGACTGAAAAGCTTACACTAGCCTCCATCGATGGACGGACCACGCCCATATAACACTAACGTAGGCTCTATTAAGAGAGCTGTGAAGAGCAGCTGTAACAAACCTAACCTCTGTCTCAAGCTAGCTAGCTATATAATTATAGCGTATAAAGAGAAGTGGGCTATATGTACTGGGCAACATCTAAACAAGAGGCCGTATCAAATAAATTGCTATGGCCTCGGGGTAGGAAATGATTGACTTGCTAAAAGGATTCTAAAAGTTCAAAGTTAAAAACAACAACACGTGGTAGACAGACGTGGTAGACAGTACATTTGATGCAATTGTTGCTGGTGGCAGCTCTTTTATCACCCTGGCTACTAAAAATATCTTCGCTCTATTGCAGGGACACTATTGCGTCTAAACTGAGACTAAAGATTCTACTCCAAGTAGGCAAAAAAACTAGCCATAAACTCGAATATTTGCACTAGTTAAAATCTAATTAACAAAAAGTGGTTAAGAGCCATAGTAAGCATCGAGGCATGAAGAATAAGCACAATAAAATAATGTATTCGTAAACCCTAACTCCATATATGGGCGTACATGCAGTAAACCCTTTCAATCACAGGGTCATGAGTATTATTATAGTGTTAACGTGTTTTCAGCATTACACAAAGCGTGTGTGTATAAAGAGAAGAGAGCATGCAACTCACTATGTATACTAGGGAACGTTTAAAAGTGTGAGGCTGTATCAATTTACACATGAAGGCAGCTCTAAAAAATAGCTACAGTATGATTTTGACTGAGTCTGAGCAGCACGCCCACTTCTCTTCATTTAAATGTACCACTGATTGATACTTCATAATATTATTACTCACTTGATGAGGTTAGGTTAGGATCATCCTTGGAAGAAGTTGAAGGAAGTTGTTCGGAACCATTTGGAGTATCTGAGGTGTACAGTAATAATGAAAGCACAGCGGGTGCTGATGCCTCGGTGGAGGTGTCAAACAACATAACAAATAAAGCTACTAGCAATAGCTTATACACACATTATATCATTTTTGCAATTTTACTGCAGGCAGAATAATTATAGGGAAACTCAAAGAGTGGGTAATGATCGACCATGATTGTTGTTAAAAGCTATATAAAATTATAGTGGCAGCATCAGCAGAGCCTTGCAGCTCTCTTCTCACTCTTGCAGCTACCAATAGCTAGCGTTCTAGTGCAGAGCTAACTACTAAGTAGAGTAGCAATACTCCATGGACAAGTTTGGCTACATGCTCTTCTGAAAAGGCATTCCAAGTAAGGCATAACTCGAGAACCAAGCATTATTTTTAAAATCCACGAATTAAAATCCAAGTAAACATGACTAGAAGCCTATAGAAACTCTTACTTGCACTTCATTGATCCTAGAGCAGCTGTAGCGGTCTACACACACACACACCCACCCACCCACACACCCACCCACCCACACACACACACACACACACACACACACACACACACACCACACACACACACACACACACCCACCCACCCACCCACCCACACACACACACACACACACACACACACACACACACACCCACACACCCACACACACACACACACCCACACACACACACACACACACACACACACCTACAAACACACACCCACACACACCCACAAACACACACCCACACACACACACACACACACACACCCACACACCCACACACACACACTTAATTTATAAGGCCTAGGAACAGGCCTGTATTGCACACACACACACAGGATGTGGTTTTTGCTAACAGTTTACACAGCTTGGTGTAGAATGGAATGTGCGTGGGACTTGGATAGCATATCTATTCCACATTCTACCACAGGTATTATTGGGGTCTACAAAACACTACCACAACCATTTGTCTTACGAAAACATTGAAGGTATCAATGGAACCGGCATAGCTTGCTCTATTGATGTGCAAAATTTGACCTTGATACACCATATGAACTCGAATATATGCACTAGCAAACAAGTTTGGCTACGTGCTCTTCTGAAAAGGCTGCAATGACATTCCAAGTAAGCAAAACTAGGCATAACTCGAGAACCAAGCATTATTTTGCAAATTCACAAATTAAAATCCAAGAAAACATGACTAGAAGCCTATGGAAACTCTTACTTGCACACCTAGAGCAGCTGTAGCGATCCACACACACACACACACACACACACACACACACACACACACACACACAACACACACACACACACACACACACACACACACACACACACACTACCGCATACCTCGCTTGCTCATGCGCACCGAGGCATAATAATTATGTCATGTAACACATAAAGTACATTATAATATAATTATTGCAATAGTGATTCAGAAAACTCTCCAATCTACATAACAGTAGACGCACCCACACAAGTGCTAGTGATGTATTTATAGGCCAAAAAGTAGAATGGAATGTGCGTGGGTGCTACTAACATTCCAGGTATTATTGGGGTCTACAAAACGTGTAATTGTACCACAACCAATCGTCCTACAAAAACAACGAAGGTATCAATGGAACCGGCATGGCTTGCTCTATTGGTGTGCCAAGTTTGAACTTGCTATACCAATATTTGTGGAAATTAGGTATGGGATTTCTAGTGACACATACCTGGTTCAGGAGTGGAGACTACAGACTTGAGATAGTCAGCAACTTCAGTGTGACTCATCATTACTGCCATGTCAAGAGGAGTGTCGCCATCATCATCAGTCACATCTGGACAGGTGAAGGACAGAGATCTTGTAGTAGTACTGACCATTACCATGCAGGATGACTACATTATTTTATTATCATGTACCAACAGTGTATTGTATTGCAGTTGCCATGACGATACAACGGCAGGTACACTGATTGTTTCATTACATGCACATTGAACCACATTAATATATTCACGGGTTGTCTATCAGAGGATCTAATGAAACAGTACCCACTACGGAAATCACTCACCAACATCCCACTTTAGTTCCTCAACTAGGTATTTCACTAGTTGTATATGTCCATTCACACAAGCGTCGTGCAGTGGTGTTCGGCCAAACATGTCCCTCACATCTGTGTGTGGTGATACTCAATATACTCAATAATTAAGTGAGATATGTTATTATAGACTATAGACTCAAAATTGCGGAAAAATAAAACAAGCCTATACAAATAGAAATAGTTGGTCTTATTAATATTGGTATACAAAGTTTGAACGTGATACACGACTGTGTGCGGAAGTTAGGTATGGGATTTCTAGTGACGAGTTTAACTTCGGCCATGTACGTAAGTGTATAGTGGTCAAGATGGACCAAACATGTCATTGTACCACAACCACTTGTCGTACGAAGAAAGTAAAGGTAGCATAGGAAAGGGCATGCCTTGTTCTATTGGTGCACCAAATTCGAGCTTGATACACCACTGTTTGTGGAAATTAGGTATGGGATTTCTAAAGTGCATACAGAAATGCCCGGCTTAATTAAGTATCATACAGTGTTAGTCATGCTGGTCCATTATCCCTGGGTATGTTGTTATTAGTGTACACAGTTATAGACATTGTCACTGTCGGATTGGGGGAAATGAGAAGCCAATGACAATATACGTAGAGTGGTTTGCAGTATTCCATATGAAGCCTACCATTCGACAATATAGAAACAAGCATCTTAAATGGTCAGTAATTACACCAGCTGGGTGAGATAATTATGTTAGTAGACTATTTGTCTTAGAGAAGCATGGGAACGAAATACAGAGATATCCGAAGAGCACACTAAATCTCACCAACATCCATCTTCAGCTCCTCCACCAGATACTGTACCGTGTCTTTACTTCCTCCATAACAAGCAGAGTGAAGAGGAGTCACGTTATCATCATCCCTCACATCTGTTGTGGAACAAAGTTCAACTATCACATACATTTTTAACAGATATTACTATGGCAACCGTATAGCAAATGTTTATGTATTTCAAACAAGTGTACGTACATTGCAAATAATTATTCGAAATTGAAATGTAACACTATTAAACTTTCCGCTGTATGCATGGTATGAAAACTTCACATACACAACGACTACTTACCAGTGCTACGACTACTACATCGCAAATAATTATTATACTACGCGAAATTACTGACACAATTGATATTGCTACACAGTACATGTATATAATTCAGATACCATAATGATATGGAGAAACAATTACAATACACAAATAATTATAATGACTACTTACCAGTGCTGCACCCAACCTCCTCGATCAAGTACTGCACCACCTCTTTATGACCTCCATAGCATGCCCGGTGAAGTGGAGTACTGTTGTTCGTCCTATCACGTTTATCAGTACGAGCTCCATGAGTAACAAGTGTCTTCACAATCTCAAGGTAGCCCTCATAGCAAGCACTGTGTAATGGAGGCAGCTTACCCGCCCACTCGTCACTCCAGTAGAGCTGGTGGTTGGGGTCTGCCCCCTGTCCCAACAGGGACCTAACTTTGGTGACGTCATCATTCTTTACAGCCCAATATAAGTCCCTGGCTAGCTTCTTTTGAGCGCTGTACAAAATAGATGGTTGGGGGGTCAGTCATACAGAGAATTACTTGATATGTGTATATAGTTTATACAAGTGACACCATGCACATATCCAGCTGTCACTTTGCTGTACAGTGTTCCACCTCTGATCATAGCCTGCTCTGACTCTACTAATGGAATGAGCCTCCCTCCATGCAATCACAAGGTGCTACCATGAGTAGTAATTATAGTCTACATGTTCACTCACTCTGAGTCTTGTTCAGTAGCCATTGAAGCTTTGTTCAAACTCTGTCAAATTCTCCCCTTATTTCTCGAACACACAAGTATTGCTCAACCCGGTACCCTCTGGCTCTGTCACTAATTTCGCCCCTTTCCTATAAACATAATCATTGCTCAGATCCTCCCCTTTTTCAGAGGTGTCACATTCCGGCCTCCCCTTTCTCAGTAAACAAAGCAAAGTTAATTAAGCACTGCACAAATCCATTTATTTTTGACCTTCTTTCAACAAGATATTACAATTGCATATGAAGTAAAAGCACTGAACATAAAAATCCATTTATAATAATTATATGCAAACAGTCAATAGTCGAGTCATGTGATCCTACTACACACAAAACAACACTTATAAACACACAGAAAAATAAATATTAAAATTCAGCTAAAAGGAACTGCTCCAAATTGATCTACATTTGTCATTGTCTTCGTAACCTTTGAACCCTCTCCAAAGGGAGGTGCTCCAAACAAATCTCGTTTTGTATTGTCAGCAGTATTATGAGTGGGCGGGGTAGAGGAACGTCCGTCAAATGAAGTGCTACAAAAGTCATCCGTAGGAAATGAACTGCCAGTCTGTGAGGTGTGTGTGGGTGTGTGTGTGTGTGTGTGTGTGAGGGGGGCAGGTATGTCTAGGTGTGTGAGGGGTGGGAGGTTCAATAAGCAGTATATAGAGTGGAGCATGTCTATTATGGTCACCCTCTATAATACAGCCAAGTTAATGGGTCCCAAAGTCTCCATAGCATGTGTTTGGACCTGTGTTAGCAGACCACCCTCTATAATACAGCCAAGTTAATGGGTCCCAAAGTCTCCATAGCATGTGTTTGGACCTGTGTTAGCAGACCACCCTCTATAATACAGCCAGGTTAATGGGTCCCAAAGTCTCCATAGCATGTGTTTGGACCAGGCCACCCTCTATAATACAGCCAGGTTAATGGGCTCCAAAGTCTCCATAGCATGTGTTTGGACCTGTGTTAGCAGGCCACCCTCTATAATACAGCCAGGTTAATGGGCCCCAAAGTCTCCATAGCATGTGTTTGGACCTGTGTTAGCAGGCCACCCTCTATAATACAGCCACTGTTGGTCTACCCACCACTATACATACACAGGGTAATACTAATAGTAAGGTACTCACAAAGACATTAGTGACATGGTTGGTGGTTCCTGTGATCCTGGACACCACCTCACACACTTGCCAGATACTGGGACGCAGCTCAGGGTCAGAGGTCAACAGATACGCTACAAAGAGGGGGAGAATCATTAGAGCAATACACTTAGGACTTAAGGCTGGTGTGTGTGTGTGTGTGTGTAAGGGGGTGGGGTGTGGGTGTGTGTACATGTACCTCTCAAGTTGTGCATGCAGGTCTTGTGTGTAGGGGGAGTCTTCAGGAATGCTGTACTGAGCACTGACTATGGCTAGAGGGTTGTCACCAAATGGAGTATCCATGAAGCACAGCTTGAACAGTAGTGCCTATGTGTGGGCGGGTGTGTGTTGTGTAAGAGTGTGATGATAATATGGGTACCATTACATTCGTCTCATTGAGAGCTTTCAAATGAGTATTACTAGCAAACGTGTTTCACACATAAAGAGGAAATTTCGCCCCTTTCCTTGTTTCTCAGTAAACATAATCATTGCACAGATCCTCCCCCTTTTCAGAGAGGTGTCACATTCCACCCCTTTCACAGTAAACAAAGCAATTTGGTAGAATGTCATTGAAAGGTCATAATTAGTGAAAGGTCACCTCCAATAGTACTGCCACATGTCCATACATGGATAAATAATTACACCATACTGTAGTGTAAAATACCACCACAAATGAAATCTCTGAGCCCATGCCAACTCAGCTATATAGCCTATGGTTGCTCAATATTGACCTCCCTCCACCAATAAGGTCTAACACATGGGCAAGCAATACTATCGGGAAATATGAACAAAACAATGAACCTCGTGATTATTATTAGTAGCCTACAACAGGTGCCGTCTCTACAAAGCATCTCCCCTCACCTCCATCCTTTCATGCATTCATCCATTCTTATCCTATAGCACAGCCACTGGACTGGAACATGCTGGCAGCAGATCACATTCACGCTGAGTAGGTAATGGCATATGCTAGGCCTCATCATAGATAGTGGTATGGCCTCATCAACCTCATCTTCAGTGCGACCTGAGATCGAGGCTAAAAGATCCCCTTCCTCCCACGTTTGTGACTTGTTGCAGTTCACCCACGTAGCGTGTCGTGCACAGAGTCATGGAGTATGTTCTCAATCTGAATCAAAATCAGTGGAAATAATTATAATTATGTGAGCATGCTTTGTAATTTTGAATAACCGTGATTTCAATGGATTGTACAGGCCTTGAAATACAAAAATACGCTTGCAAAAATAGCATTAATCATCATTCATTTCTAGCTCTACGGTATCATCAACTATTGGATAGAGCTATTGGATGATACTTTATACTCTAAAATGAGTATAATAAATTATGTAACTAGTGAAGGGAGGGGGGGGCAACACATTGAGAGGCATTATCACCTAATCATGATTATACAGTGTAGGTAGTTGTCACCTGAGCTGAAACGGTACTTGCTGACACAGCAGACACTGGACTGAGTGACATCAGAGTCACACAATTCGTTGAGGTGTCCCTGTACCTGGGGGATAGCAAACACAGGGGTCAAAGTGCACAGAATTGCAGGAGAGTTTGTAGCCATTTCAGCTTGTTGAGATTCAGTAGCAGTATGCAGTATGCAGTAAGCTGTGCAAATTAATGATAGGCTTTTCAAAGAATTGCATGAAGTTCTACTGAAAATTAATAAGTCATCAATTATTATTGTCTAGTAATAAGGTAGCGCTCACCTTTCCCCTGAGTCAGAGTGTTGGTCCATTGTGTCCAGTGCACCGTGCTAGCTAGTATAGTAGGACCACTCCAATGGATGTGCTCCAGGGGCGTAGCCAGGATTTGAGATAGGGGGGTGCTAGCCTCGATTCCAGGCCGATTAAAATACGTACCGTATAGCGCGAAATTTTCGAGGGGCTTAATTTTCGCGGATTTCGTGGGTTAGAATCCTACACGAAAATTAAGTCCACAAAAATTGAATTACCTGCTATAGCATGCATAGATTTAAAGGCGTGGCTTCCGGTAAGCAGTCATTCCGCGAACATTGTGCAACGAAATAGCTTTTAGAGGCTAATCCACGAAATATAAGTGCCTCGAAAATTTCGCGCTATACGGTATTTTAATGCGGCCTGGAATCGAGGTTAGGGGGGTGCTTGATGAAAGAATTACCAATGGGGGTGGGGGCACTCACCCAGAAAATTTTTGTTGTTACATGCTCTGAGATTGATTCTAACGCAATCTGGCTAAAGAAATGAGGGTACTGTGCTGCTTTGAGGGTACTGGTGGTTAAGCCACATCTTCATTTGAAGATGTCCTATAAAACAAATGCTCGCCACGACTCAACAGCAAATGCTTATAACACGACTGTTCCCTGTCTCTCGGGAAGGTAAACTAATTATTTTCATTATCTACAAGTGTGCTGCTGTCGTTTATCATATGAAAATTATCTTTTTCTAGTACGAAAAGAATTGTTGGGTGTTCGACTGTTTCCAGGAAAGAACACATCTGTGCTCAGACTCGAGAAGTAGCGTGTACTAAGATAGTTCTTCCGGAAGTCATAGATAAAGGTATGTTCAAGCATCAACATTATGAGGTTGTGTTTATTTTTTGTGGATATTATG
The DNA here is from genome assembly GCF_963675165.1 of Halichondria panicea. Taxonomy (NCBI): domain Eukaryota; kingdom Metazoa; phylum Porifera; class Demospongiae; order Suberitida; family Halichondriidae; genus Halichondria; species Halichondria panicea. The sequence goes on from NC_087377.1 coordinate 737,022, forward strand.
TCTCAGGTCTCAATATTGTTGAAGTAGCACATGATAATCAGCCAGTAGTCAAGAGATTTGTTACTGATGATCTCAACCTTACAAACTCGTACGACACATGGCATGGTAAGTGTGTAGAATCTCAAATCTCAATTATTACCGTGTCCGTGTATTTTCAGGCACTAAGAATGTAGCGAAGAAGATGAAGAAAGTAGCAATTGGGACCAAAAAGGCTCAAGGAAAGACGTGGTTTCCAGAGTTATCTGACAAACGTAAGCTTTGATTATAAAAGTGCTCAGTAACATAAAAATATTTGTCAATAGGTAAAAGTACGAAAGTTCACTTGTACTACTGTATGAAGAACTGTGAGCAGTCAGCAGACAATCTATTAAAGAACATTCTGAATATCGTTAAACATTATCAGGTGAGTGTGTATGATAACAAGTTGTCCGTACTCTGTACACCAATAACATTTATAATCGTGTTCTCAGAACGAGCACTCAGATTGTGACGAAGCGTCCACCTGTAAGCGTCCAGGGTACAAGCCCACGAAGATAAAACTAGAGGATCCTCTTGCAATCGAGTCATTCACGTCAGCACTAAAAGACACCCTTATTTACAAGAATGCCGAATCATTGTCGAGTGAGGTTTTTTTCTAATTATATTAAAATTCATAATTATTATGATGTTGTTTTTACAGTGTCGAGACACATTCTTGGTGGAGTCTTTCAATCACCAGTTGCTCACATATATCTCGAAACGTGTACACTTTGGGGAAGCTACATTCAACATGAGAATGAACCTTGCTATTATGGACTGGGTACGTTATGCTGGCTAATAATGTATGTGTGACTGTACATTCATTCATTTGTTTACTTCAGAACGAGAATGTACGTAGAGGGTGTACAAGTGAACGACTGGTTCAGGACATGAGAAGACCGGATCGTAGGACTCCCGTAAGAGTGCTGAAGGAAAAATCGTTCAACTTTGCCGGAGAATATGGGAGAATTACGAGCAGCAGAGAAAAGTTGACCTCAGGTACTGCGTAATATATTTTATGTGCAATCTACATAATTTATTTTACATATAATTTTATAATTTTGCTACATGTATATATGTGCAGTGAGTTTGTAGAGGACGTGCAACCTGAGCAATCAGATGAGCCAGTAGATGAAAACGAGGACCTATTAAACGATGGTATACATGTACTTGACGAAGATCTTTATGAAGACATATAAAGTAAGTATGTATCCGTGCAAATTTTGACTAGCCAATCAGCATTTTATATTTGCATTTTACATAATTAAACAATAAAGGAAGTAGAAGACTGGAAGTCTGTGTATGGAACTCCATCTGGATTTGGGAATCGTTCACGCACCTCCTGGAAAAGGTATATAGCAATTGATCGTACTTGCACTGTAAAGTGGGCATCATTTATAACTTACTCAATTATTGTAGCTCAAGTTGAAATAAAAATGTTAAGATAATAATTGTTATGGTGGAATTATCTACTAGTGAGTGAGTGGTCTGATTGTTCTCTCACTTGTTAGATTCGTGAGGGTCAGTTGTTCCCTCTGTTGGATGCTGATGATAATCCACCCATTGGACGTCAGATAAAAATACAATCGACCTAAGAAACAGTGAGTACTGCCGCGTGCAGAGTGTGACTCTTTCCCTGACCAAACTTTGATCTCTCTTTCCCTGACCAAACTTTGATCTGAGCATATTCATGTGATAGGCCTTATCTAACAGTGCTTGGAATAGTTATTCGCTGTACTCCCCCCTAGTGTTTACGTTCCCGTGGGTGGGTTCAATTCACTAGCAATAGTTTTGCGTTCCCGTGAGTGGGTTCAATTCACTAGCAATAGTTTTGCGTTCCCGTGGGTGGGTTCAATTCACTAGCAATAGTTTTGCGTTCCCGTGAGTGGGTTTCAATTCACTAGCAATAGTTTTGCGTTCCCGTGAGTGGGTTCAATTCACTAGCAATAGTTTTACGTTCCCGTGAGTGGGTTCAATTCACTAGCAATAGTTTTGCGTTCCCGTGGGTGGGTTCAATTCACTAGCAATAGTTTTGCGTTCCCGTGAGTGGGTTTCAATTCACTAGCAATAGTTTTGCGTTCCCGTGAGTGGGTTCAATTCACTAGCAATAGTTTTAAGTTCCCGTGAGTGGTCACTAGCAATAGTTTTGCGTTCCCATGAGTGGGTTCAATTCACTAGCAATAGTTTTACGTTCCCGTGAGTGGGTTCAATTCACTAGCAATAGTTTTACGTGTTTTGTAGTTTGTGCTTTTTGCGCTGTACTCCCCCCTTGCATGTGTGACTGTGTTTTGTAGTTTGTGCTTTTTGCGCTGTACTCCCCCCTTGCATGTGTGACTGTGTTTTGTAGTTTGTGTGCTTTTTGCGCTGTACTCCCCCCTTGCATGTGTGACTGTGTTTAGTCACTAGCAATAGTTTTACGTTCCCATGAGTGGAGGTTCAATAATTCACAACAGCTGCATTGTACCTCCTTGTTTTGTGTTTTTTATGCAAGTGCACTGAATGCGCCAGCGAAAACTTAGGTTTTCTGAATGCTTAGAAACAGACCTTTCAAATGATACCATATTTATTTGATATTTGCCAATTTAGTCCCCATGGTCCGAGGTCTAAAAATAACAAATTCAGGGCCCGGATGAAATATTGGATTGAAACACATCATTTGAAATGTATGTTTCTAAGCTTTCGGAATAATATATAAAATTTTTGACATGGATCAACTGTTATGGCTGTTGAAAGACCCACCTTCCGTTTAATTCGTGAATCTTTCGGCTGTCATAACTTAAATTCTGTGGATCGAAAGTCAAAAATGTTATGGTTTTCTGAATGCTTAGAAACAGACCTTTTAAATGGTACGGGTGGGTTAGGGTTAGGCTCCCGTGAGTGGACTGAATGTGCCAGCAAAAGTCTTAGGCTCCCGCGAGTTGGCTGAATGCGCCACGAAAATAACCCCACGAAAATTACCCGCTATAATTATATACGATAGTTGGATGTTTTTTATGCGCTGTACTCCCCCCCTTGCATGTGTTGTATTTTTTATGTGAGTGCGCTAAATGCGCCAGCGAAAGTCTTAGGCTCTCGCGAGTTGGCTGAATGCACCAGCAAAAGTCTTAGGCTCTCGCAAGTTGGGCTGAATGCGCTAGCGAACGTCTTAGGCTCTCGCGAGAGGGCTGAATGCACCACGAAAATGACCCGCTATACGATAGTTGGAATAGTTAGTATTTTTTATGCACTGTACTCCCCCCTTGCATGTGTGACGGTGTTTTGGGTTAGTTAGTGTTCACTTCTCTATAATTACATACATGCATTAATTTGGGTGACAATTTGTGGGACATTATGATCATTGACGTGTGCAATAAATGATGTATATATACTGTGTGTGTGTGCAGGACTGAACACCAGCCCCCGGCATGTATCATGAGGGACGCTGTACAGAGATGTTAGGGCAAGTTCCTTTAATTAGATCCAGATATTGTAATTATTTCCTTCTTCCAGGTTGTCGTGGCTAAATGTGCTTATAGTTGCCATGGAGATGGAGATGGTAATTGACTGAAGTCATGTACCTACCTCTCGATAGAAGGAAACAAGGATTTGTCAATAATTATAGTACTGTGATAAATAAATGTTTTGTCAACTTTGATTCTCTAAGATCATAATTATTCACAACTATAATTATACTATTGTTCTTGTTCTTACAAAACTTTAAATTATGTTACGTTGTTTCATATTAATTATATATCGAGTACAGCAGCCATTCAGTGTTAGGTAGTGCCAGACCATCAAACCATCACCTTGTCCATCCATATATACACAACCATCAACCTACACAGAGAGCATGAGAGACTTGTCACACAACATAGCTAGCTACTTATCTGTGTGTATGTGGCTCCTCCACAACCGTCAACCTACACAGAGAGCATGAGAGACATGCCACACGACATAGCTAGCTACTCATCTGTGTGTATGCTGTTACAGTGGCTCCTCCACACAATCAACCTACACAGAGAGCATGAGAGATACTGTATATACACAATGGAACTACTTATCTTTTGCTGTGAAGAGACATCGGCTACACACCATAGAAACCAGCCATACTTATCTTTATTGTCTCCATAGCTGCACACAAAACAATCAAGAGACACTATAAATGATAGTAGTGGGCGTTGAGATCTGAGCCCCTCCCCCACATCTCCAGTCAAGCCCCTCCCTCTTCAGTACCTGCAATACATTATACAGTGATGAGGTTAGTAATCCTCCCTGGGTCCCAGAGCAGCATGGCTTGTCTATACCTGGAGGAGAGAGGAGACAAAAGCAGTGAGAGAATGGAACACTAGCTATAGTACAGTAGCTAGTAGGAGGAGCTGTGTGTGTGCATTGTGGCTGCAAGAGAACAAGCAAATGCATGGTTACATTGAGAGCAGCAGTTCAAACAAAACCATCCACTCCACACAATACAATACCAGCCAATCACCACCACAGCTGACAACCATCAGCCTAGTATTATCAATACACACACAATACATAATTATAACACCAGACAACAAAATTACACCCATAGCTGTTTGTGCTGTGCAGAGAAGAGATGAGAAATTCCCACAACAACAAATCAATTCAACAGCGAAGACCACCAATTAATTCAGATCATTATTATCATCATAATACCAGACCAGGAATGAATGCACTCCTGACCAGACAAATCATTATAATCAAATCACACATCGTCACCAAACCAGACTGTGCAACAAAATTTCCCAACCCCACAACAATTAACCAATCAAATCAGCCACAAGAGAACCACCACCAGTAGTCCAGTAGTTTCCTTGCCCAAGGGACTAATACAATAAGGGCATAACAAACTTTTTTACTTGTGCAGTAGGCACAGAGTTAAGATCCTAAAAAAGCTGTCATAACAGATTAGCATAAGCCAAGAAGCAGCAGTTGTCTAACTATAATATTATAGCTAGCTATTCTAATGATCCAAGCTAACTAACTATTGGAACTGATAACGAGATCTTACCACTCCCAATTATGGTAGGATCCCTGTGCTGTTTTCCCTTTAGGCAGGTACTAACAGCAGAGTGCTCCCTCAAAAGACTGAAATGCCATAAGTAATCCATCATTGCACCCCGAAGGCTGGTTCATGAGAGACTTGTCACACAACATAGCTAGCTACTACTCATCTGTGTGTATGCTGTTACAGTGGCTCCTCCACAACCATTAACCTACATAGAGAGCATGAGAGACACTGTACACAATGGAGCTACTATTATCTTTTGCTGTGGAGAGACATCGACCTACACACCATAGAAGCCAGCCATACTTATCTTTTATGTCTCCATAGCTGCACACAAGACAATCTACACACACACATAGCAATTTTACTCCCCCGCATTTATTGCGGCGTATCTTTCATACATCCAGCTCCTCCCCCATGCAGCCTTGCAGCAAAAAAGTACAGCACACTGCCCAAGAAAAGAGCGGCCAGGGGCCGATCCAGGATTTAAGGTAGGGGGGTTCTTATAGTACTTCTTGTCCGCGCAAAGCACGGGCAAGAAGTTCATTCGGCGCACAGCACCGAAATGTTTGTGACCACGCCCCTTTTAAAGTACCACGCCCACTAATTAACCCTGATGTTTTCCCTCATGATTTATAAACACAGGAGATGGTTGTGACTGGAGGAGAGATAGTAGTGGTCTCCCCAGTGGAAAGACAGACGGTGGTGGCTGGTGAAGAGGAGACTTCTATAGACTTGTAGAACTTGACCATCAATATATTAATGATTATAGCAATTATACATGTAAGTATGCAGTGTCATTCAATATGCACTGTCATGCACTTTCCCTTACCTGAAACTTTCCTCTTCTTACACCAGGAGTCAAGGATTCATGGCTAGATATAATAATATTATCGCTTGACCACGGTGCAAATCAATGTGGCTGCAGTAGCCAGCCCCACCCTCTTGTTATGTAGAGAGAACCAGCCGCACCCTTTTATTATGCAAAGAGAACCAGCCCCACCCTTTTATTAGGCAGAGAGGACATACTTTGTCACGACAGTACAGCTATAATAATTATAGCTAGCTAGAGTAAAGTATCAATCACCGGACGTCATCATATGTCGGACACCAATATCCTCAAAACTACAAAAGATACAGACACAATTCAAAGAGCATTTTGAAGCTAATGTATTATACTATCTATTCTCCAAATTGTGTAGTTATACTATGAAAATTGTTTGTTTTATAGCTGAAAGAAAACGATGTCCAGTGGTAGCGATTGTCGGACAAAAACAAGGTAAGTTCGGACAGTGCTGATATTCTCACCAGTAAGGATTCCTGCGAAAATGTAAGAACTGAGCACTATAGCGGAACTCTTTAGCTAGCTGCAGACCAAAAATGAAGCTCAAACTCTTAGCAGGCTCTGCACTACACTCAGTTGAACTGGTAAAGGTATCTCGATCAATAAATCGGACATTGCGGTTATGATCAATTAACCGGACAATCGTACAAAGGCCACTTTTGAACCATTTCTCTTTTATACAGCACATGAAAATGGTAAGTTACTTGTATATCTAGTATTCATGGTTAAATTAACAGCCAAAGACGGTTGCCTATGAGCATACAGGTAGTATTGATCTAGTTTAGATCATGTACTCACTGACAAGGTAGAATCCACAACTTGCTGGCGCTCATGCATCATTTATAGAGTATACAAAACATTTTAATAATAATCAGGACACAATGTAAAACAATAGCAAAATCGTTTTCCTAGGCTCGGATGATCGACTTGCACTTTCGAATATCTGGAGCAAGGTCACGTGATCACGATCTTCACCGTTCCAACTCTACCAGCACACGGAATTTTCAGAGTCTAGGAGGACACCTATGCAGAAGAGGGGGTAAACCACCACACAAGATTGTTACAGTACGTACAGTAGGCACTCTGGGAGTCAAAGGTTGTAGTTTTTTGCCCAGTCCCATTCCGTGTTGTGTTTTATATGTATCCATGCAGCTACTAGCTGCTGACGATCGAGACTAAATCTACCTCCGATGTTGCTACGTCTGCAAAGGGCATCACAGGTATCTTATTCCGAAATGTGTATTATCGTGTACATTATTATGTGGCATAAACGTCTTACAAGAAGACGATAAGAAGAAGGTGTAAAGCAATGCTCAAGGCTGTAGGTACACTTGGAGTCAAAGGTTTGTTTAATGACTACCTAATACCTCCTTATATAGTATTACGTCTGCAAAGGGTATTACCAAGGGCTTATAAAGAGAAGAGGGCATGCAACTACAATCTATCGTATTATAAATAGGCGGATGCTTATGTCTAAAAATAGTTATTGCACGTGCACTTTATACTCTAGACTATAGCCTTGTTTTACTCCAGCGCCCAATACTGTAGAAGTCAAAGGTTATAGTTCATTGCCCAGTCCCATTTCGTGTTAATTGTGTTTATGTATCCAATTTTCCAGCTACTCTTGACGAGACTAGATCTACTTTCGATGATGTTACGTCTGTTAAGAGCATCACAGGTATCAGTAACGTAAATGCCAATTAATACACGTGGCACAAAAGTCTTTAATTTTTCAGAACCCAAGAGGTCTCTCAGAAGAGAAGTACCCAAGGCTGTATAGGCACACTGGGAGTCAAATGTTTGTTTATGTTGCTCAGTCACAGTATATTATTATTGTGTTTTAATTCCCATTATTCCAGCTACTTCTGACGAGACTACCACCAATGGTTCATGCAGATCTACGTCTGCAAAAGGTATCAAAGATAATTTAACATGCCCATACGTATATATGTGGTATGAAAGTCATACAAATTTTCAGGGTCAAAAAAAGGACACTCAAAAGAGGGAGTGAACCAGAACCCAAGGCTGAAGGCACTCTGGAAGTAAAAGGTTAGTTAAATTTCCAGTCGCATGCATGCAGTGTTGTGTTTTAATAATCTATTCTAGCTACTTCTGACGAGACTACCTCCGTTGTCCAAGGCATCAAAGGTATTATTGAACATGCTTATAATTATGTGGAATCAATTTTTCAGGGTTCAAAATGACACTCAAAAGAGGGAGTAAACCAGCGCCCAAGGCTGCAAGCACTCTGGGAGTCAAAGGTTAGTTTAATTCCCAGTCACAGTGTTGTGTTTTCATTTATATTCTGACGAGACTATACCTCCGCTGTCCACGGCATCAAAGGTATTATTGAATGTGGCCAGAACATTTTCATTTTCAGGGTATACAAAAGACACTAATTTTTATTATGCACTCTGCTCTGTTCACAATACAAATTATGTAACTAGAGACTTTGTATCATACAAAGTCATGCGAGCCAAAAAAAGTGTGGATGAGGTAAAAAAGTTATTCCTGTCAATGTGTGCAATTGTTTATTCTCAGCAACATTTCCAGTATGATATCTGAAAATATATGTTTTGTTTTTACAGTGTGGTTTCCGTTTGTGTGAAGGTCCGCCAGTCACAAGATCTGTTAGGTAGATCAGAGTAAAACAAAGAACATTGAGCATTGTTTATCATGATCGATGTATACGTTTTGTTTTATATTAATAGAGTCAGCAAGTTGCAGAAAAGTATAATATGCAAAGTCTGATAGTATTAGACATCATTTTGAGCCCAGCAGCACTGTAAAAGACAGTGTCCGGTTAATTGATCATAACCGCAATGTCCGATTTATTGATCGAGATACCTTACCAGTTCAACTGAGTGTAGTGCAGAGCCTGATAGGAGTGTTTGAGCTTCATTTTTGGTCTGCAGCTAGCTAAAGAGTTCCGCTATAGTGCTCAGTTCTTACATTTTCGCAGGAGTGCTTACTGGTGAGAATATAAGCACTGTCCGAACTTACCTTGTTTTTGTCTGACAATCGCTACCACCGGACAGCGTTTTCTTTCAGCTATAAAACAAACAATTTTCATAGTATAACTACACAATTTGGAGAATAGATAGTATAATACATTAGCTTCAAAATACTCTTTGAATTGTGCCTGTATCTTTTGTAGTTTTAATGATATCGGTGTCCGACATATGATGATGTCCGGTGATGATTGATACTTTACTCTAGCTAATATATACTAGCTGGAAGGGTAGTTTGTACGAACCCAACGAACTACCTCTGGATCCGCCCCTGGCGGCTCCTACTATTCTCCTCTAGAGCTTCTCTCTTCCATTCTAGTTCTGTTACTATGTTACTAGACAAAGCATCTAGCTACAATAATTTTTCTGTGTATCTTCTTGTAAATGACAATAATTATAATGTATAATGTTGTAGTTTGTAGCCCAGAGTAATCTATAGTACCGGTGTCATAAATTTTAGGCCCCCCCATGAGATTGGGCCCCCCCCCGGCCTAGAATTTTAACATTTTAGGCCCCCCATTAACAGCGCAACAGCGGTTAACATTATGTGACAGTGCATTCTCAAAATACACCAATACAGTCTTCTATATGGTCTTCACAGTCTATGCAGTGCCAGTTACTGAATGCAGCTGTCCTCACACACACACACATTTCATGCATGTACAGTAGTATATACCACTGGTATCACAGCCATCACACTGCACCATGTCGAATCAGGCCTCATGCAGCACGAAGCACATAGGTGCCAACTGTCCCGAATTGATCAGGACTGTCCAAGATTACCCTTGTCCCGAAAGGAAACTGCTATTGTGATTCCACCATGATACAACAGTTTCTCTCTTGACTTCTATCTGTGATTCCACATTACTTGAGAGCTGAGCCAGTGATGCTATTGGAGCATCCCCACAACAATTTACATCTTCTATGTATAGGAAAACATAGAGGAAGATATGAATTGTTGTCTTTGCACTGAAATTGTGTGTTTTATACTTTTTTGTCCTGAAATTTGGCTGAGAAAGTAAGCACGAAGTTGCAAATATGGCGATAGCTATGCAACAACATCGATTGTCTTACAGGCAGATCCAACATTGCAGAGCTGCATCAAAGCATTTAACTCTTATAGGTAAAGCATGAGTAACTTGAAAGGTAAATCTTCCTTCACTTTGAATTCCATGATAGAATAATAATGCAAACATTATTGCTACTTTGATACAGAGTCTTTGCATGCATGCAGTCTCTTTGATGCTTTGTCAACTAATAGAGCTAACCTTACCATAATAATTATAATTATCTCTTTGACTTCGTTCTATCCTGCAGAAAAGGATAGCAGAAGAGGGGGGCCTAATCTCACAGTGGGGGGCCTAGAATGTTAACAGTTGGACACCCTGGGGGGCCTAAACTGTTAACATTCTAGGCCCGGGGTCCCAACATTTTAAAATTCTAGGCCCGGGGGGGCTCAAAATTTTATGACACCGGTACTATAGCTCATAGTTCCCTGCTAAATATATACACTCAAATGGGATCTAATGCATGCATAGCGTGATAATAAGACATAATTATGAGTCAGTCATCTTGTAGGATCTCCATCCACTATTCTTCTGGGGTACATCCTAGCAAACTGGTCAATCACAATGGGGATGTCCAGTCATTCTAGTGTTAGTCATTGCTTCTCAGTATCTCTCAGTGGAGCAAGAGGTGACTGGGATAGTGCAGAGGATCTATTATGCATGCAATTAGCATTACATAACAACATTGGAATGGCATACTGATTGTACATGCTCAATTGGGCGTGGTCATGACTTGTAATCTTTGTGTCAATGAGATAGAGCTGCACAGTTAGCTAGCTAGCTAGCTACTGAGTGATACGATTAGTTTCATGGTTGTCTGGGAGGACAGGGGGGTGCTCAAGCCCCCCCATTGTACACACCACTGGTGTTGAGATCTGAGCCCCTCCCCCACATTTATTCAGTCAACCCCCGCCCCCTTCAGTTCATTATCCTATTATGTGCCTCGAGTTGCCTTTAACGCCAATAGGTGTCAGCTGCAGCAATCCGGCTTCTCTTGGCTACTAAAGAATCTGGGTGGAGCTGCTGCTGGACTGAAGCTAGGACGCCTTCTATCCACCTTCAAGGTACTCATTATATAAAGTAAAAAGCTTATAATTATCATACAGAATTTTTTTTTGATACAGACGCTTGAATACTACTGTTGTTTTTATACCACCCAACAAACACAAAATATTTATAACATGAACGAACATTTTTTAATAATAATATAGAGCTGCAGGCATGGCCAAGAGGCCACACTGGACCACGGAGGAGGTTCTACAAGACATCTTGAATGATGAGGAACCTGCAGAGGAGTGGGAAGTGGATATGACAGAGGAGTGGGAAGAGGATATGGAAGAGGTAACAGCGGACAGGGATGAGCCAGTCATGCAGGGCAAGAATTTTCTGATTGGGATGAAGGTGGGGTCTAAAACTAAACTGAATACCGATATAATTTATTACAACGTACATGTAGAAATGGATCCCCCGTCAACAGACAGCAATCCTGCACAAGGTAAATATTAATAATTATAAGGTTAACAATTTGTACCAGCTATTGATAAATCCTTTCCTAGACGACACAAGTGACGACGACGCAAGAGACGACGACACAAGTGACGACGACGCAAGTGACGACGACACAAGTGGTTCAAGCAACTCGTCACACGGTTTGTGCAATGTTATGAAGTACAATTACAATCAGTTAGACTACCACACAAAACTAATGTACAGGTAATTATTATTACCCTCACATTTATTTAGGCAATGAGCAACCTACCTGGAGGAGTGAATTGCACACCCTCACTATCAAGTCATTTGAGTCAGCAGTAGGACCAACAGTGGACATCTCAGAGACGCCAGAAGAAGTGTAACTGCTATTTTTTAACAATGGTCTGCAGGGACACATTGTGTGTGAGAGCAACAACTACGCTAGACATATAATGGGAGAGGAGGCATACCGAACGTGGACTCAACTCACAGTTGAAGAGCTCCGGGCCTTCTTTGGATTCTCCATCCTCATGGGACTCAATCACCTGCCATCAATCAATGACTATTGGAGCCGAGACCATCACTACCATGCACTATGCACCCATCGCCGATGTAATCTCAAGGCAGAGATTCCGTGATATCTCCCGGTATCTGCACTTTGTGGACAACGACCATCTTGTTCCACAAGGTGATCCCTCGTACGATCGGTTAGGGAAGATCCGCCCCCTCATTGAGCACCTGGGTGAGAGGTTGGAAGCTTTGTACAACCCTACACAGAATGTAGCAGTGGACGAAGCAATGATTAAGTTTCAGGGGCAGTCTTCCCTAAAGCAATATATGCCTATGAAACCGATCAAACGGGGGATCAAGGTGTGGGTATTGGCAGATAGTGCTAACGGCTATTTCCACAAATTTGACATATACACGGGGAAGCAAAAGAAGAGACAGGTTGGACTTGGTGAGTATGTTGTCAAAACACTTACCGACGGGCTGAAGAAGAAAAATCACCACGTTTTCTTTGACAACTTTTTTACGAGCCCCAAACTTCTTGAAGATATGGAGAAGGATGGGTGTGGTGTAGGTTTACCACCAGGGCTGAAGAAACATGGTTTGAAGAAGAGGTACTATTGTGCGTGTGTGTGTATGTGTATGCTTTTGCGAGTGTGTGTGTGTGTGTGTGTGTGTGTGTGTGTGTGTGGTGTGTGGTGTGTGTGACTGTGCTAACTAAAATTATTTATCTCACCTTTGACAGAGGAGAATCCAAGATATTCCAGAAGGGACCACTGGTGGCGTGTGCATGGCACGACAGCAAGGTGCTCACAGTCCTCTCAACGACGTCGCAACCAGTAGCAACGGGATCCGTTCTCAGGCGACAGAGAGACGGTTTAAGAATGCCTGTGAGTTGCCCTGATAGCATAATAATCAACAACAAGCACATGGAAGGCGTGGACAGAGGGGACCAAATACGCGGATATTATTCCTGTCGAACAAGAAGTCGGAAGTTCTACAAGTATATATTTTATTTCCTATTTGATGTTTCTATCATATTTTACACACTAATTATACCTCCAAGCCGAATCAAAACGTAAAAGACTTCCGCCTCCAACTGGCCAAGGAGCTGATTGGCACGTGCTATTCAAGGAGACTCCCAGGCCGCTCAAGTAGAGTCCAGCGCCCTCTTTAGCTCCAACACTTTCCTCTTAAAATGTGCCTGCAACCACCTGCAAAGAGATGTAAACGGGGATGGTGTGCGTTCTGCTGGAAGGACTCCAACAAGAGGACTGACAGATGTAACGAGTGTGGTGTCTGGCTCTGCCATGGTGGAAACCCAACATCAGACTGTTTCTATTTGTGGCATAAGAACTTGTAAATATTATAATTATTATCTTATTTACTGTTTATGATAATTATTATTTATTAGTACGGCTTCATTATAGTCACATGATGTACGCTAATGATACACACTAATCATTATAATTATTTAAAGCAACAAAGCTACGCGTACATATATACGTACTGCATCGCTCGGTAGATTAATAATACACAGCCTATCACTCACCTTGTGACACGTACGTTTGGTTGACTGCTCCACCACCTGAGAATCACACGCATCTGTGATCCAGCAATACTCTGTACACACAAGGAAAGATGATGAAGGGTTCTTAGTACTACAAATTCTAGATACAATGAAAGCACCGCAGGTGCTGATGCCTCGGTGGAGATACCAAAGCTACATAACATAAAGCTACTAATAGCTACTAATAGCATAATTATGATAAACAATTTAATTTTGCTGAGTTGGTAATGATCGACCATGATTGTTGTTAAAAACGATTGATGCCCAAAAGTTCAAGTCTAAAGCTGCATTCAAGTAGCAGAGCCTTGCAGCTCTCTTCTCACTCTTGCAGCTACCAATAGCTAGCGTTCTATAGTGCAGAGCTAACTACTAAGTAGAGTAGCAACACTCGGTAAACAAGTTTGGCTACGTGTTCTTCTGAAAAGGCTGCAATGGCATTCCAAGTAAGCAAAACTAGGCATAACTCGAGAACGAAGCATTATTTGGCAAATCCACAAATTTAAATCCATGACTAGAAGCCTATAGAAACTCTTAATTGCACTTGATTCATCCTTAAGCAGCTGTAGCAGTCTACACGCACGCACGCACGCACACACACACACACACACACACACACACACACACACACACACACAGACACACACACAGACACACACACACACAGACACACTACCGTATACCTCGCTTGCGCATGCGCACCGAGGCTATCTGCCATTCAGGCTGTATTATTTTATCAAAGTGTATCATAGGCCCTAAAGAATACTCTAAACATCACTACAGTCAACATACAGCTTAGGAAGCTTGGTAGAGCTGGGCCACTGCAAGTGTTTCTTCGTTCACAGTCACACACGAAATCACATTTGTATATAAGCCACACCTAGTACATACAGTACCTGCACACAAAAAAAGGTGAAGCAAAGCTTCTTAGGAGTTTAAACTCTACAGCTATGTGCTATATACCAAGCACACTTAGTATTAGACTGTATGAAGCTTCTAGAGAATCGAAAAAGCCAAGTAACAAAGTGGAATTATACGCAACTACTACTTACCACTTGACAGAAGCAGATCACAGCCAAATTTTTGAGATAGTAAGCGATTCGGGCATCATCTTGTAGATCTGACCACAAAGACGACATGCAGCAAAGCCACCTAGTGTGTGTGTGTGTGTGGGGTGAGGGGGTGAGGGAGTGTGTGAGGGAGTGTAGGTACTGTACAGTGGATTGCGCTTGCAACAGAATTTCAAAATATGAAGATTATCGTTAATTTATGTGTGTGGGGGATGGTGTGTGTGTGTGTGTGTGTGTGTGTGTGGGGGATGGTGTGTGTGTGTGTGTGTGTGTGTGTGGGGGGGGGTGGTGTGTGTGTGTGTGGGGGGTAGTGTGTGTGTGTGTGTGTGTGTGTGTGTGGGGGGGGGGGTGGTGTGTGTGTGTGTGTGTGTGTGTGTGTGGTGTGTGTGTGTGTGGGGGATGGTGTGTGTGTGTGTGTGTGGGGGGGGGGGTGGTGTGTGAGGATAATGGCTGACAATACTTATATAGGACGGTTAGTACATTTTGCAAAAGAGCCGACTTGGCGTTTATTAATTTGGCATCTCAGGCGTGTTTACTACAACAATGAGGTTGTATCCTAAACAGGTTATGAGAAGTCTCACCCAGGTAAGGCTATATGCAAGGCCAGGTCTAATCCCCCAGTCAGTGTGAAGACAACACTTCAAGAGTCAAATTAGAGTCAAATTCCCCGTACCTCCCGTGGGGGGGGGGGCAACACATTGAGAGGCATTATCACCTGATCATGATTATACAGTATAGGTAGTTGTCACCTGAGCTGAAACGGTACTAGACACTGGAGTGACACCAGAGTCACACAATTCGTTGAGGTGTCCCTGTACCGAGGGGATAGCAAACACAGGGGTCAAAGTACACAGAATTGTAGGAGAGTTTGTAGCCATTCAGCTTGTTGAGATTCAGTAGCAGTAAGCTGTGCAAATTAATGATAGGCTTTCCAATACCTAAAGAATTGCATGGACAATCTCAACTATACATAAAAGTCCTACTGAAAATTAATAAGTCATCAATTATTATTGTCTAGTAATAAGGTAGCGCTCACCTTTCCCCTGAGTTAGAGTGTTGGTCCATTGTGTCCAGTGCACCGTGCTAGCTAGTAGGACCACTCCAATGGATGTGCTCTCAGAGTATTGGAGTGAATGCACCACATGGGCCAGAGGGTAAGGATAGTCAAACCATTAGACAAAATATGTTTCATTTTGTAGATTTGCCAGACACGCTCACACACAAGATGGAGACGCCGGCTGGTGAGGAAAAGCGTTCACTTGTCCTTCCCTCTATGAGCTTCCATAAGGCTGGATATCTGGTGAATACTCCTCCAAAAGACCAGCAGCAATGGATCACAAGGCAAAGAGCATCGCAGCGAGTACAAGTGAGTGGCTATTCATGATCAAAAGTGGATCACCTAGTATAGTGTATAGGCTGCTTTAGATGACTGGCATTCAATATCTGCTAA
Organism: Halichondria panicea; assembly: GCF_963675165.1. Taxonomy (NCBI): domain Eukaryota; kingdom Metazoa; phylum Porifera; class Demospongiae; order Suberitida; family Halichondriidae; genus Halichondria; species Halichondria panicea. The sequence continues at coordinate 753,034 of NC_087377.1, forward strand.
TAGATATCATTACTAGTGATCAAACTATACAGCCTCTGTGACAAATGCATCCATTGCTACACATTTGTTGACCCGTTACTTCATTGCGTACAGTGATGGAGAGAACGAGAGGGGCGGAGTCAGTGACAAGTTGCTATGACAACATATGATGGAGGAGTTACAAGGTGACACTGTGGAGTTTGTGTACAACCCATTGGACGTCTTGGACTCCAGATAAAGGAACACAATTAAGAAATAGTGAGTACTGCCGCGTGCAGAGTGTGACTCTTTCCCCCACCAGAACTGTGATCTGAGCATGTCATGTGATAGGCCTTGTCTAGAGCTACAGAATGCATCTCTTAGTTTTGATATTGATTGCTTTTTAGTGAAGTTATGACCTCCTGAAAGTTGCTTAAATTATACATTTTATGGGGAAAGCGTTGTGTTAAATCAGGCCTAAGTTTGAGAGCCCTATAACTTGTGTCAGTCTCCAAGATAATGTGTGTATTTAGTAGTGCTACAAGACTGTACATACACTATCAATTATTGCAGCTCAAGTTGATTTGATTAAATAAAAATGTTTAAGATAATAATTGTTATGGTGGAATTATCTACTAGTGAGTGAGTGGTCTGATTGTTCTCTCACTTGTTAGATTCGTGAGGGTCAGTTGTTCACTCTGTTGGATGCTGATGATGATCCACCCATTGGACGTCAGAGAAAATACTAAGAAACAGTGAGTACTGCCGCGTGCAGAGTGTGACTCTTTCCCTGACCAAACTTTGATCTCTCTTTCCCTGACCAAACTTTGATCTGAGCATATTCATGTGATAGGCCTTATCTAACAGTGCTTGGAATAGTTATTCGCTGTACTCCCCCCTAATGTTTACGTTCCCGTGGGTGGGTTCAATTCACTAGCAATAGTTTTGCGTTCCCGTGAGTGGGTTCAATTCACTAGCAATAGTTTTGCGTTCCCGTGGGTGGGTTCAATTCACTAGCAATAGTTTTGCGTTCCCGTGGGTGGGTTCAATTCACTAGCAATAGTTTTGCGTTCCCGTGAGTGGGTTCAATTCACTAGCAATAGTTTGCGTTCCCGTGAGTGGGTTCAATTCACTAGCAATAGTTTTGCGTTCCCGTGAGTGGTCACTAGCAATAGTTTTGCGTTCCCGTGAGTGGGTTCAATTAATTCACTAGCAATAGTTTTACGTTCCCGTGAGTGGGTTCAATTCACTAGCAATAGTTTTAAGTTGCCGTGAGTGCATGGGTTCACTTCACTAGCAATAGTTTTACGTTCCCGTGAGTGGGTTCAATTCACTAGCAATAGTTTTACGTTCCCTTGAGTGGGTTTAATTCACTAGCAATAGTTTTGCGTTCCCTGAGTGGGTTCAATTCACTAGCAATAGTTTTGCGTTCCCGTGAGTGGGTTCAATTCACTAGCAATAGTTTTGCGTTCCCGTGAGTGGGTTCAATTCACTAGCAATAGTTTTACGTTCCCGTGAGTGGGTTCAATTCTCTAGCAATAGTTTTACTTTCCCGTGAGTGGGTTCAATTCACTAGCAATAGTTTTACGTTCCCGTGAGTGGGTTCAATTCACTAGCAATAGTTTTACGTTCCCGTGAGTGGGTTCAATTCACTAGCAATAGTTTTACGTTCCCGTGAGTGGGTTCAATTCACTAGCAATAGTTTTACGTTCCCGTGAGTGGGTTCAATTCACTAGCAATAGTTTTGCGTTCTTGTGAGTGGGTTCAATTCACTAGCAATAGTTTTGCGTTCCCGTGAGTGGGTTCAATTCACTAGCAATAGTTTTACGTTCCCGTGAGTGGGTTCAATTCACTAGCAATAGTTTTAAGTTGCCGTGAGTGGGTTCAATTCACTAGCAATAGTTTTAAGTTGCCGTGAGTGCATGGGTTCATTTCACTAGCAATAGTTTTACGTTCCCGTGAGTGGGTTCAATTCACTAGCAATAGTTTTACGTTCCCTTGAGTGGGTTCAATTCACTAGCAATAGTTTTGCTTTCCCGTGAGTGGGTTCAATTCACTAGCAATAGTTTTGCGTTCCCGTGAGTGGGTTCAATTCACTAGCAATAGTTTTGCGTTCCCGTGAGTGGGTTCAATTCACTAGCAATAGTTTTACGTTCCCGTGAGTGGGTTCAATTCACTAGCAATAGTTTTACTTTCCTGTGAGTGGGTTCAATTCACTAGCAATAGTTTTACGTTCCCGTGAGTGGGTTCAATTCACTAGCAATAGTTTTGCGTTCTTGTGAGTGGGTTCAATTCACTAGCAATAGTTTTACGTTCCCGTGAGTGGGTTCAATTCACTAGCAATAGTTTTACGTTCCCTTGAGTGGGTTCAATTCACTAGCAATAGTTTTACGTTCCCGTGAGTGGGTTCAATTCACTAGTAATAGTTTTAAGTTGCCGTGAGTTGGTTCAATTCACTAGCAATAGTTTTAAGTTGCCGTGAGTGCATGGGTTCACTTCACCAGCAATAGTTTTACTTTCCCGTGAGTGGGTTCAATTCACTAGCAATAGTTTTACGTTCCCGTGAGTGGGTTCAATTCACTAGCAATAGTTTTACTTTCCTGTGAGTGGGTTCAATTCACTAGCAATAGTTTTACGTTCCCGTGAGTGGGTTCAATTCACTAGCAATAGTTTTGCGTTCTTGTGAGTGGGTTCAATTCACTAGCAATAGTTTTACGTTCCCGTGAGTGGGTTCAATTCACTAGCAATAGTTTTACGTTCCCTTGAGTGGGTTCAATTCACTAGCAATAGTTTTGCGTTCCCGTGAGTGGGTTGAATTCACTAGCAATAGTTTTGCGTTCCCGTGAGTGGGTTCAATTCACTAGCAATAGTTTTAAGTTGCCGTGAGTGGGTTCAATTCACTAGCAATAGTTTTACGTTCCCATGAGTGGGTTCAATTCACTAGCAATAGTTTTGCGTTCCCGTGAGTGGGTTCAATTCACTAGCAATAGTTTTGCGTTCCCGTGAGTGGGTTCAATTCACTAGCAATAGTTTTGCGTTCCCGTGAGTGGGTTCAATTCACTAGCAATAGTTTTACTTTCCCTTGAGTGGGTTCAATTCACTAGCAATAGTTTTACGTTCCCGTGAGTGGGTTCAATTCACTAGCAATAGTTTTACTTTCCCTTGAGTGGGTTCAATTCACTAGCAATAGTTTTAAGTTGCCGTGAGTGCATGGGTTCACTTCACTAGCAATAGTTTTACGTTCCCGTGAGTGGGTTCAATTCACTAGCAATAGTTTTACTTTCCCTTGAGTGGGTTCAATTCACTAGCAATAGTTTTACGTTCCCGTGAGTGGGTTCAATTCACTAGCAATAGTTTTACTTTCCCTTGAGTGGGTTCAATTTACTAGCAATAGTTTTAAGTTGCCGTGAGTGCATGGGTTCACTTCACTAGCAATAGTTTTACGTTCCCGTCAGTGGGTTCAATTCACTAGCAATAGTTTTACATTCCCTTGAGTGGGTTCAATTCACTAGCAATAGTTTTGCGTTCCCGTGAGTGGGTTCAATTCACTAGCAATAGTTTTGCGTTCCCGTGAGTGGGTTCAATTCACTAGCAATAGTTTTACGTTCCCGTGAGTGGGTTCAATTCACTAGCAATAGTTTTAAGTTGCCGTGAGTGGGTTCAATTCACTAGCAATAGTTTTACGTTCCCATGAGTGGGTTCAATTCACTAGCAATAGTTTTGCGTTCCCGTGAGTGGGTTCAATTCACTAGCAATAGTTTTACTTTCCCTTGAGTGGGTTCAATTCACTAGCAATAGTTTTAAGTTGCCGTGAGTGCATGGGTTCACTTCACTAGCAATAGTTTTACGTTCCCGTGAGTGGGTTCAATTCACTAGCAATAGTTTTACGTTCCCTTGAGTGGGTTCAATTCACTAGCAATAGTTTTACGTTCCCGTGAGTGGGTTCAATTCACTAGTAATAGTTTTAAGTTGCCGTGAGTGGGTTCAATTCACTAGCAATAGTTTTAAGTTGCCGTGAGTGCATGGGTTCACTTCACCAGCAATAGTTTTACTTTCCCGTGAGTGGGTTCAATTCACTAGCAATAGTTTTATTTCCCGTGAGTGGGTTCAATTCACTAGCAATAGTTTTACTTTCCTGTGAGTGGGTTCAATTCACTAGCAATAGTTTTACGTTCCCGTGAGTGGGTTCAATTCACTAGCAATAGTTTTGCGTTCTTGTGAGTGGGTTCAATTCACTAGCAATAGTTTTACGTTCCCGTGAGTGGGTTCAATTCACTAGCAATAGTTTTACGTTCCCTTGAGTGGGTTCAATTCACTAGCAATAGTTTTGCGTTCCCGTGAGTGGGTTGAATTCACTAGCAATAGTTTTGCGTTCCCGTGAGTGGGTTCAATTCACTAGCAATAGTTTTACGTTCCCTTGAGTGGGTTCAATTCACTAGCAATAGTTTTAAGTTGCCGTGAGTGGGTTCAATTCACTAGCAATAGTTTTACGTTCCCATGAGTGGGTTCAATTCACTAGCAATAGTTTTAAGTTGCCGTGAGTGGGTTCAATTCACTAGCAATAGTTTTACGTTCCCATGAGTGGGTTCAATTCACTAGCAATAGTTTTAAGTTGCCGTGAGTGCATGGGTTCACTTCACCAGCAATAGTTTTACTTTCCCGTGAGTGGGTTCAATTCACTAGCAATAGTTTTACGTTCCCGTGAGTGGGTTCAATTCACTAGCAATAGTTTTACTTTCCTGTGAGTGGGTTCAATTCACTAGCAATAGTTTTACGTTCCCGTGAGTGGGTTCAATTCACTAGCAATAGTTTTGCGTTCTTGTGAGTGGGTTCAATTCACTAGCAATAGTTTTACGTTCCCGTGAGTGGGTTCAATTCACTAGCAATAGTTTTACGTTCCCTTGAGTGGGTTCAATTCACTAGCAATAGTTTTGCGTTCCCGTGAGTGGGTTGAATTCACTAGCAATAGTTTTGCGTTCCCGTGAGTGGGTTCAATTCACTAGCAATAGTTTTACGTTCCCTTGAGTGGGTTCAATTCACTAGCAATAGTTTTAAGTTGCCGTGAGTGGGTTCAATTCACTAGCAATAGTTTTACGTTCCCATGAGTGGGTTCAATTCACTAGCAATAGTTTTACGTTCCCGTGAGTGGGTTCAATTCACTAGCAATAGTTTTACGTTCCCTTGAGTGGGTTCAATTCACTAGCAATAGTTTTAAGTTGCCGTGAGTGGGTTCAATTCACTAGCAATAGTTTTACGTTCCCATGAGTGGGTTCAATTCACTAGCAATAGTTTTGCGTTCCCGTGAGTGGGTTCAATTCACTAGCAATAGTTTTACGTTCCCGTGAGTGGGTTCAATTCACTAGCAATAGTTTTACTTTCCCGTGAGTGGGTTCAATTCACTAGCAATAGTTTTGCGTTCTTGTGAGTGGGTTCAATTCACTAGCAATAGTTTTACGTTCCCGTGAGTGGGTTGAATTCACTAGCAATAGTTTTGCGTTCCCGTGAGTGGGTTCAATTCACTAGCAATAGTTTTAAGTTGCCGTGAGTGGGTTCAATTCACTAGCAATAGTTTTACGTTCCCATGAGTGGGTTCAATTCACTAGCAATAGTTTTGCGTTCCCGTGAGTGGGTTCAATTCACTAGCAATAGTTTTGCGTTCCCGTGAGTGGGTTCAATTCACTAGCAATAGTTTTACGTTCCCGTGAGTGGGTTCAATTCACTAGCAATAGTTTTACTTTCCCTTGAGTGGGTTCAATTCACTAGCAATAGTTTTAAGTTGCCGTGAGTGCATGGGTTCAATTCACTAGCAATAGTTTTACGTTCCCGTGAGTGGGTTCAATTCACTAGCAATAGTTTTACTTTCCCTTGAGTGGGTTCAATTCACTAGCAATAGTTTTACGTTCCCGTGAGTGGGTTCAATTCACTAGCAATAGTTTTACTTTCCCTTGAGTGGGTTCAATTTACTAGCAATAGTTTTAAGTTGCCGTGAGTGCATGGGTTCACTTCACTAGCAATAGTTTTACGTTCCCGTCAGTGGGTTCAATTCACTAGCAATAGTTTTACGTTCCCTTGAGTGGGTTCAATTCACTAGCAATAGTTTTGCGTTCCCGTGAGTGGGTTCAATTCACTAGCAATAGTTTTGCGTTCCCGTGAGTGGGTTCAATTCACTAGCAATAGTTTTGCGTTCCCGTGAGTGGGTTCAATTCACTAGCAATAGTTTTACGTTCCCGTGAGTGGGTTCAATTCACTAGCAATAGTTTTAAGTTGCCGTGAGTGGGTTCAATTCACTAGCAATAGTTTTTCGTTCCCATGAGTGGGTTCAATTCACTAGCAATAGTTTTGCGTTCCCGTGAGTGGGTTCAATTCACTAGCAATAGTTTTACTTTCCCTTGAGTGGGTTCAATTCACTAGCAATAGTTTTAAGTTGCCGTGAGTGCATGGGTTCACTTCACTAGCAATAGTTTTACGTTCCCGTGAGTGGGTTCAATTCACTAGCAATAGTTTTACGTTCCCTTGAGTGGGTTCAATTCACTAGCAATAGTTTTACGTTCCCGTGAGTGGGTTCAATTCACTAGTAATAGTTTTAAGTTGCCGTGAGTGGGTTCAATTCACTAGCAATAGTTTTAAGTTGCCGTGAGTGCATGGGTTCACTTCACCAGCAATAGTTTTACTTTCCCGTGAGTGGGTTCAATTCACTAGCAATAGTTTTACGTTCCCGTGAGTGGGTTCAATTCACTAGCAATAGTTTTACTTTCCTGTGAGTGGGTTCAATTCACTAGCAATAGTTTTACGTTCCCGTGAGTGGGTTCAATTCACTAGCAATAGTTTTGCGTTCTTGTGAGTGGGTTCAATTCACTAGCAATAGTTTTACGTTCCCGTGAGTGGGTTCAATTCACTAGCAATAGTTTTACGTTCCCTTGAGTGGGTTCAATTCACTAGCAATAGTTTTGCGTTCCCGTGAGTGGGTTGAATTCACTAGCAATAGTTTTGCGTTCCCGTGAGTGGGTTCAATTCACTAGCAATAGTTTTAAGTTGCCGTGAGTGGGTTCAATTCACTAGCAATAGTTTTACGTTCCCATGAGTGGGTTCAATTCACTAGCAATAGTTTTGCGTTCCAGTGAGTGGGTTCAATTCACTAGCAATAGTTTTGCGTTCCCGTGAGTGGGTTCAATTCACTAGCAATAGTTTTACGTTCCCTTGAGTGGGTTCAATTCACTAGCAATAGTTTTAAGTTGCCGTGAGTGCATGGGTTCACTTCACTACCAATAGTTTTGCGTTCCCGTGAGTGGGTTCAATTCACTAGCAATAGTTTTACTTTCCCTTGAGTGGGCTCAATTCACTACCAATAGTTTTACTTTCCCTTGAGTGGGTTCAATTCACTAGCAATAGTTTTAAGTTGCCGTGAGTGCATGGGTTCACTTCACTAGCAATAGTTTTACGTTCCCGTGAGTGGGTTCAATTCACTAGCAATAGTTTTACTTTCCCTTGAGTGGGTTCAATTCACTAGCAATAGTTTTACGTTCCCGTGAGTGGGTTCAATTCACTAGCAATAGTTTTACGTTCCCGTGAGTGGGTTCAATTCACTAGCAATAGTTTTACTTTCCCTTTAGTGGGTTCAATTCACTAGCAATAGTTTTAAGTTGCCGTGAGTGGGTTCAATTCACTAGCAATAGTTTTACGTTCCCTTGAGTGGGTTCAATTCACTAGCAATAGTTTTGCGTTCCCTGAGTGGGTTGAATTCACTAGCAATAGTTTTGCGTTCCCGTGAGTGGGTTCAATTCACTAGCAATAGTTTTGCGTTCCCGTGAGTGGGTTCAATTCACTAGCAATAGTTTTACGTTCCCGTGAGTGGGTTCAATTCTCTAGCAATAGTTTTACTTTCCCGTGAGTGGGTTCAATTCACTAGCAATAGTTTACGTTCCCGTGAGTGGGTTCAATTAACTAGCAATAGTTTTACGTTCCCGTGAGTGGGTTCAATTCACTAGCAATAGTTTTACTTTCCTGTGAGTGGGTTCAATTCACTAGCAATAGTTTTACGTTCCCGTGAGTAGGTTCAATTCACTAGCAATAGTTTTGCGTTCTTGTGAGTGGGTTCAATTCACTAGCAATAGTTTTGCGTTCCCGTGAGTGGGTTCAATTCACTAGCAATAGTTTTACGTTCCCGTGAGTGGGTTCAATTCACTAGCAATAGTTTTAAGTTGCCGTGAGTGGGTTCAATTCACTAGCAATAGTTTTAAGTTGCCGTGAGTGCATGGGTTCACTTCACTAGCAATAGTTTTACGTTCCCGTGAGTGGGTTCAATTCACTAGCAATAGTTTTACGTTCCCTTGAGTGGGTTCAATTCACTAGCAATAGTTTTACTTTCCTGTGAGTGGGTTCAATTCACTAGCAATAGTTTTACGTTCCCGTGAGTGGGTTCAATTCACTAGCAATAGTTTTAAGTTGCCGTGAGTGCATGGGTTCACTTCACTAGCAATAGTTTTACGTTCCCGTGAGTGGGTTCAATTCACTAGCAATAGTTTTACGTTCCCTTGAGTGGGTTCAATTCACTAGCAATAGTTTTGCGTTCCCGTAAGTGGGTTCAAGTCACTATAGCAATAGTTTTGCGTTCCCGTGAGTGGGTTCAATTCACTAGCAATAGTTTTACGTTCCCGTGAGTGGGTTCAATTCACTAGCAATAATTTTACGTTCCCGTGAGTGCATGGGTTCAATTCACTAGCAATAGTTTTACGTTCCCGTGAGTGGGTTCAATTCACTAGCAATAGTTTTACTTTCCCTTGAGTGGGTTCAATTCACTAGCAATAGTTTTACGTTCCCGTGAGTGGGTTCAATTCACTAGCAATAGTTTTACGTTCCCGTGAGTGGGTTCAATTCACTAGCAATAGTTTTACGTTCCCGTGAGTGGGTTCAATTCACTAGCAATAGTTTTACGTTCCCTTGAGTGGGTTCACTTCACTAGCAATAGTTTTGCGTTCCCTGAGTGGGTTCAATTCACTAGCAATAGTTTTGCGTTCCCGTGAGTGGGTTCAATTCACTAGCAATACTTTTGCGTTCCCGTGAGTGGGTTTAATTCACTAGCAATAGTTTTACGTTCCCGTGAGTGGGTTCAATTCACTAGCAATAGTTTTACTTTCCCGTGAGTGGGTTCAATTCACTAGCAATAGTTTTACGTTCCCGTGAGTGGGTTCAATTCACTAGCAATAGTTTTACTTTCCTATGAGTGGGTTCAATTCACTAGCAATAGTTTTACGTTCCCGTGAGTGGGTTCAATTCACTAGCAATAGTTTTGCGTTCTTGTGAGTGGGTTCAATTCACTAGCAATAGTTTTGCGTTCCCGTGAGTGGGTTCAATTCACTAGCAATAGTTTTAAGTTGCCGTGAGTGGGTTCAATTCACTAGCAATAGTTTTAAGTTGCCGTGAGTGCATGGGTTCACTTCACTAGCAATAGTTTTACGTTCCCTTGAGTGGGTTCAATTCACTAGCAATAGTTTTGCGTTCCCGTGAGTGGGTTCAAGTCACTAGCAATAGTTTTGCGTTCCCGTGAGTGGGTTCAATTCACTAGCAATAGTTTTACGTTCCCGTGAGTGGGTTCAATTCACTAGCAATAATTTTACGTTCCCGTGAGTGCATGGGTTCAATTCACTAGCAATAGTTTTACGTTCCCGTGAGTGGGTTCAATTCACTAGCAATAGTTTTGCGTTCCCGTGAGTGGGTTCAATTCACTGACAATAGTTTTGGTTTTTGCGCTGTACTCCCCCCTTGCATGTGTGACTGTTTTTTGTAGTTTGTGCTTTTTGCGCTGTGCTCCTCCCTTGCAGGTGTGACTGTGTTTTGTAGTTTGTGCTTTTTGCGCTGTACTCCCCACACTCACACACACACACACACAGTGAAGGAGCCTCCATCACAACGCCAGCGATATTTCCATAGTCATGATGAGGTACGCTAGGGGGTGTGGTCTCAGCTTGTGTGTGGGTGTGTGTGTAACTGTACATTATGCTGCATGTGAAATTGTCGTGTACTATAATTATATAAATACGACCACTTTCCCTCATCCCCCATTTCTCTGTAGACACGCTGTTTCTTATAATCATGGACACTGATGGGATAAGTTGAAGACATTGTCAAGAAAGTAAACACAAGCAAGCCTGTTACCAAGGAAACATGACAACATTGATCTCATCATTGACAATGTTTAGCGTATGCAGTCATAAAAATTTATTGTTGTATTTTTTAATTTCTACTGCTAAAAATTAATTATGACCAAGAGTGCATGCGCTCTTGTTATGACATAATAATAATTATTACAATAAAAGTGGTAAAGATCATTAACTATATAAGTAAGTAAGAATTATGTGTATTTTATAAACCTTACAGTCCCCATGAGAACCCGTGTCCTCTCACGAGATCTGATCTACTAGCCACACCCTTAACCACTAGGCCACACCCATTCTTCACCAATCTGTGTATTATCAGGAGGTCATAAATAAGTTTAATTTTGATGACGGCTCTCTTCTGATGCTACACAGTTACAATACATTTATCATTGATAACATAGCTGGCATGTGCAATTGTGTGGACAGACATTGACTCAACAAAGCATTCACATCAGGTATAATTATGGTGGATAGAGTGCTAGTAGTCACCACACAAACACTTATAATTGATAAAATAATTAAAAAATAAATGCAATCAGTCACAGTTTATAATGGCTAGAGGATATTGTCAGGCTAGAGTCACTTGCAATCTTCCCTTGAGATCCTCAGCAATGTCAGCTCTACTGATAACGGGAGACTCTAGAGCTGTCAACAAGTCCTCCAGTTGTGGACCACCTTGCAACCACTCTACGAGCATGTGTGTGAAACACTTGGTGACACTGTTGGGCCTTCTGGCATTCTCCTCAGCTATCACCTGCAGTGTACATTGTTATTATAATGACATCATTCTGCACTATCCAAGTTCTACGGTATATCAGCTGAAATTATGAATCATGTCAAGTTAATGAATTCAGTGGCCAACCAATTGCTACTAACATGCAACACAGCCACCCACACAACTAAAGAAACAAAACTACTAACAGGGTTTCATACAGAGGGGGGGGCCTGGGATATCCCCCCCCCCTAGAAATCTGAATATTAAAGATGTCATAATAAAAATGTATGACTTTTCTCCTTAAAAATGTCTACAATATCTCATTAGACTAGTGAAATTAATTTTATGCACACAAAAAACCATGCACCTCAGATAACCATTCCTCAACAATTGTTCCGGGGAAGGACCCCAGACCCCCCTCTAGACCAAGGAACAAGTACAGCAGCCATTCAGTGTTAGGTATAGTGCCAGACCATCAAACCAAAGATATAGGAAGGGAAGGATTGGCAACGGTAGAAAATTTGAAGCTATCCGTGACACACTACGTCATTGGAATGCATCACTTTGCCTCTACTTTTGTTGCCTCCAAACTATGGCAATAAAAATAACAGAGAGAACAAGTCATTATTAACTCTGAAAGAAGTCATTGATGACAGATGCAAGTTGACATCCCAAGAATCTGCCTCAAGTTAAATACTGAGAGGGATTCTCAAAGTCAACAAGAAAGAGAGAAGCTCAGAAACAACACTTTAATACTTAGACAATACTGCTTGTGTTCATGTCCATTCTCACATTTGATACGAGCTCTGGGCTTGTATGCACAAGAACTAGATAACATAGATAGACTGATAGTATATGACGATAGTTATTGACAATGATCGGATAATCATTGACAATAGGTAACCCAAGTATTGACAATCACATTACATCATTGTCAATATAATTATTTCGCCGTTGACAATATTTTTCACTATTGAATAATGAAACAAAATTAATGGAGTGCCATAAATAAGTGGGCGGGGCTCACTTGCTTGCATTCTTACATGTACATGTACTGTGATTCCACCATAGATACAACAGTTTCTCTCTTGACTTCTGTATCTATGATTCCACATTACTTGAGAGCTGAGCCAGTGATGCTATTGGAGCATCCCCACAACAATTTACATCTTCTATGTAGGCAAACATGGAGGAAGATATGAATTGTTGTCTTTGCACTGAAAATTGTGTGCTTTATACTTTATAATAATTATGAATTCACAAAATTTTGCCTCCTTTGGCGGCCAGCCGCTTGGGGATAACGCCGCCATGTTTTGTCCTGAAATTTGGCAGAGAAAGTAAGCACGAAGTTGCCAATATGGCGATAGCTATGCACAACATCGATTATCTTACAGGCCGCAGATCCAACATTGCAGAGCTGCATCAAAGCATTTAACTCTTATAGGTATAAGCATGAGTAACTTGAAAGGTAAATCTTTCTAATTCCATGATAGAATAATAATGCAAACAATTTTGCTACTTTGATACAGAGTCTTTGCATGCATGCAGTCTCTTTGATGCTTTGTAACTAATAGAGCTAACCTTACCATAATTCTTTGACTTCATTGTTGTCCCTGGAATTCTCTCCAATCTTTCTTGTTTCTTTTCAACAGAGGCTTTCAGATTGCTTCAATAATTACTTTCAGTAAGGCCAAGCAAAGTCAATTTGTAGTTTCTCAGGCTATTATTCCTAAAATAGCAAGTGGATTGAGGGATTTTGATAATGATAATGATATTCATAGAATTTTAATTGAAAACACACCCCTAACTTCCTCAATAAGCGGAAGCGCATAATTTTTACTTAGTAATAATTATATTCATGACCAAAAAACCATACAATTAAACTTTTTCTTTTCTTTTAGTGCCTTTAATTTGAGGTCACGTGATATTTAACTTTTTTGTAAAGCTGCCAATTTCCAAGCGAGAGCCTGAGAAACTACAAATTGACTTTGCATGGCCTAACTTCTAAGAAATAAATACAGCTATTGGTACACTTGGCTGGATTTTACTGCATTTCTATTCTCAGCTCCACCCATATGTGATTCTGCAAGAAATAAAAGCTTATTGTAGCAACTTTTCTGGTCTTGTTTTTTAGTGAATTACTGTACCAAAATACCCCCACACACTACTTTCTGTCTGATATGTATCTCTACCAATAGGCGTCAGCTGCAGCAATCCCGCTTCTATAGAATCTGGGTGGGGCTGCTGCTGGACTGAAGCTAGGACGCCTTCTATCCACCTTCAGTCAGCTAGCTGCAGCAATCCTACTTCTCTTGGCTGCTAAAGAATCTGGGTGGAGCTGCTGCTGGACTGAAGCTAGGACGCCTTCTACCCACCTTCAGTCAGCTAGCTGCAGCAATCCTACTTCTCTTGGCTGCTAAAGAATCTGGGTGGAGCTGCTGCTGGACTGAAGCTAGGACGCCTTCTACCCACCTTCAGTCAGCTAGCTGCAGCAATCCTGCTTCTCTTGGCTGCTCAAGAACCTGGGTGGGGCTGCTGCTGGACTGAAGCTAGGACGCCTTCTATCCACCTTCAGTCAGCTAGCTGCAGCAATCCTGCTTCTCTTGGCTGCTAAAGAATCTGGGTGGGGCTGCTGCTGGACTAGCCTCCTTCACCGCCACTTCCCTACCTGGAAGTGCTGCCTGGGATCGAGGCTACTGCTGGACTGAAGCTAGGACGCCTTCTATCCACCTTCAAGGTACGCATTATATAAAGTAAAAAGCTTATAGAAAAAATTATCATACACAATTTTTTTTGATACAGACGCTTGAATACTACTGTTGTTTTTATACCACCCAACAAACACAAAATATTTATAACATGAACAAACATTTTTTAATAATAATATAGAGCTGCAGGCATGGCCAAGAGGCCACACTGGACCACGGAGGAGGTTCTACAAGACATCTTGAATGATGAGGAACCTGCAGAGGAGTGGGAAGTGCATATGGCAGAGGTAACAGCGGACAGGGATGAGCCAGTCATGCAGGGCAGTGACGAAGAATTTTCTGATTGGGATGAAGGTGGGGTCTAAAACTAAACTGAATACCGATATAATTTATTACAACGTACATGTAGAAATGGAGCCACCGTCAACAGACAGCAATCCTGCACAAGGTAAATATTAATAATTATAAGGTTAACAATTTGTACCAGCTATTGATAAATCCTTTCCTAGACGACACAAGTGACGACGACACAAGTGGTTCAAGCAACTCGTCACACGGTTTGTGCAATGTTATGAAGTACAATTACAATCAGTTAGACTGCCACACAAAACTAATGTACAGGTAATTATTATTACCCTCACATTTATTTAGGCAATGAGCAACCACCTGGAGGAGTGAATTGCACACCCTGACTATCAAGTCATTTGAGTCAGCAGTAGGACCAACAGTGGACATCTCAGAGAGGCCAGAAGAAGTGTTTCAGCTATTTTTTAACAATGGTCTGCAGGTACACATTGTGTGTGAGAGCAACAACTACGCTAGACATGTAATGGGAGAGGAGGCATACCGAACGTGGACTCAACTCACAGTTGAAGAGCTCCGGGCCTTCTTCGGATTCTCCATCCTCATCTTGTTCCACGAGGTGATCCCTCGTACCATCGGTTAGGGAAGGTCCGCCCCCTCATTGAGCACCTGGTTGAGAGGTTCGAAGCTTTGTACAACCCTACACAGAATGTAGCAGTGGACGAAGCAATGATTAAGTTTCAGGGGCGGTCTTCCCTAAAGCAATATAATATGCCTATGAAACCGATCAAACGGGGGATCAAGGTGTGGGTATTGGCAGATAGTGCTAACGGCTATTTCCACAAATTTGACATATACACGGAGAAGCAAAAGAAGAGACAGGTTGGACTTGGTGAGTATGTTGTCAAAACACTTACCGACGGGCTGAAGAAGAAAAACCACCACGTTTTCTTTGACAACTTTTTACGAGCCCCAAACTTCTTGAAGATATGGAGAAGGATGGTATTTATGGGTGTGGTGTAGTTCGGAGGGATAGGAAAGGTTTACCACCAGGACTGAAGAAACATGGTTTGAAGAAGAGGTACTATTGTGCGTGTGTGTGTATGTGTATGCTTTTGCGAGTGTGTGTGTGTGTGTGTGTGTGTGTGTGGTGTGTGTGTGGTGTGTGTGTGTGTGTGTGTGTGTGTGTGTGGTATGTGGTGTGTGTGACTGTGCTAACTAACATTATTTATCTCACCTTTGACAGAGGAGAATCCAAGATATTCCAGAAGGGACCACTGGTGGCATGTGCATGGCACAACAGCAAGGTGCTCACGGTCCTCTCAACGACGTCGCAACCAGTAGCAACGAGATCCGTTCTCAGGCGTCAGAGAGACGGTTTAAGAATGCCTGTGAGTTGCCCTGATAGCATAATATTCTACAACAAGCACATGGAAGGTGTGAACAGAGGGGACCAAATACGCGGATATTATTCCTGTCGAACAAGAAGTCGGAAGCTCTACAAGTATATATTTTATTTCCTATTTGATGTTTCTATCATAATTATTTTACACACTAATTATACCTCCAAGCCGAATCAAAACGTAAAAGACTTCCGCCTCCAACTGGCCAAGGAGCTGATTGGCACGTACTATTCAAGGAGACTCCCAGGCCGCTCAAGTAGAGTCCAGCGCCCTCTTCAGCTCCAACACTTTCCTCTCAAAATGTGCCTGCAACCACCTGCAAAGAGATGTAAACGGGGATGGTGTGCGTTCTGCTGGAAGGACTCCAACAAGAGGACTGACAGATGTAACGAGTGTGGTGTCTGGCTTTGCCATGGTGGAAACCCAACATCAGACTGTTTCTATTTGTGGCATAAGAACTTGTAAATATTATAATTATTATCTTATTTACTGTTTATGATAATTATTATTTATTAGTACGGCTTCATTATAGTCACATGATGTACGCTAATGATACACACTAATCATTATAATTATTTAAAGCAACAAAGCTACGCGTACATATATACGTACTGCATCGCTCGGTAGATTAATAATACACAGCCTATCACTCACCTTGTGACACGTACGTTTGGTTGACTGCTCCACCACCTGAGAATCACACGCATCTGTGATCCAGCAATACTCTGTACACACAAAGAAAGATGATGAAGGGTTCTTAGTACTACAAATTCTAGATACAATGAAAGCACCGCAGGTGCTGATGCCTCGGTGGAGATACCAAAGCTACATAACATAAAGCTACTAATAGCTACTAATAGATCGTATGACACTACTAAACATGAATATCGTTATAGATAATGTGGTTAAATTTTGCTATGAGATTCAGCTACTATGGAATGCACTGAATCCCCTGAAGTGTAAGTGCGGTTACAATTACAGGGCTAATATGATGTTGAGCAATCTGATAGGCTGCAATGCTCGTTGCAGCTGAGACGAGTGACTGATAGACAGTTTGCTGTCGCCGCCAGTCTAACAAGCTACAAGCAACTCACCTCTTCCAGCAAGACACTGAGCTTCTTCTTCAAACGGGTCAGGTGGCATATCCGGCACCTGATCCCTTCAAACTTCAAAGGAACTGAGCTTCTGGAATTAACTGGATCTGAGAATATTCCAGGCCATTGACGTCAGAGTCTCAGTTTCAGAGCTGGAGGTAAAGCCTTTGAAGTGATCCTTTGACGAGGCCTTGAATTCCAATTCATTTTCAGTCCCTCTAACTCTGGGTCTTCTCTTGCTCCACTCGAAGGAAAGGCTCTTGTCCCTCAACTCTCGATCAGAGGCAAAGGGCAGGGCAAGGAGGAACACATCATCTCCTTCGCTGACTTCCTGACAGTGTAACGTGGGGTAATGGATGTTAGTAGATACTCTTGCACACATGCATAATTATAACAAAATTACTCACTTCTGCAAACCAGCATTCTTGGTGATCGAGGACTGAGAGAGATTTCACTGCTGCATGTATATAGCTCCATTAGTATGAGGACCTCGTGTACATCACTGGATATCTGCTTAGTAATGGATGAAATGTATGTCACAGAATACGAGCAATCAGACAGAGCCTTGGTGACAGCAATCTCTTGTTTAGTGAGGTAGACGTCAGCATCATTGTTCACTGCCAGTCTCTTCAGAGCTAGCTTGCGTCCATTACTGGCTCTGACCATAAAGACGACACGCAGCAAAGCCACCTTGTGTGTGTGTGTGTGTGGGCGGGTGTGTGTGTGTGGGGTGTGTGAGGGAGTGTAGGTACTGTACAGTGGATTGCGCTTGCAACAGAATTTCACAATGATTATCGTTAATTTATGTGTGTGGGGGATGGTGTGTGTGTGTGTGTGTGTGGGTGGTGTGTGTGTGTGTGTGGGGGGTGGTGTGTGTGTGTGTGTGGGGGGGATGGTGTGTGAGGAAAATGGCTAACAATACTTATATAGGACGGCTAGTACATTTTGCAAAAGAGCCGACTTGGCGTTTATTAATTTGGCATCTCAGGCGTGTTTACTACAGCAATGAGGTTGTATCCTAAACAGGTTATGAGAAGTCTCACCCAGGCAAGGCTATATGCAAGGCCAGGTCTAATCCCCCAGTCAGTGTGAAGACAACACTTCAAGAGTCAAATTAGAGTCAAATTCCCCGTACCTCCCGTGGGGGGGGGGCAACACATTGAGAGGCATTACATGATTATACAGTATAGGTAGTTGTCACCTGAGCGGAAACTGTAAACACAGAGGTCAAAGTGCACGAGAATTGCAGGAGAATTTGTAGCCATTTCAGCTTGTTGAGATTCAGTAGCAGTATGCAGTAATCTGTGCAATGTGATAGGCTTCTCCAATAACTAAATGGACAATCTCAACTATACGTAAAAGTGAGTTCTACTGAAAATTAATAAGTCATCAATTATTATTGTCTAGTAATAAGGTAGTGCTCACCTTTCCCCTGAGTCAGAGTGTTGGTCCATTGTGTCCAGTGCACCGTGCTAGCTAGTAGGACCACTCCAATGGATGTGCTCTCAGAGCATTAGAACTGATGAAGCACATGGCCAGTGGGTAAAGATCGTCAAACCATTAGACAAAAATATGTTTCATTTTGTAGATTGGATGACGACACGCTCACACACAAGATGGAGACAGCTGGTGAGGAAAAGCGTTCACTTGTCCTTCCCTCTAGGAGCTTCCACAAGGCTGGATATCAGGTGGATACTCCTCCAAAATACCAGCAGCAATGGATCACAAGGCAAAGAGCATTGCAGCGAGTACAAGTGAGTGGCTAGTCATGATCAAAAGTGTATCACCTAGTATAGTGTATAGGCTGCTTTAGATGACTGGCATTCAATATCTGCTAATAGATATCATTACTAGTGATCAAACTATACAGCCTCTGTGACAAATACATCCATTGCTGCACATTTGTTGACCCGTTACTTCATTGCGTACAGTGCTAGTGATGGAGAGCACGAGAGGGGCAGAGTCAGTGACACGTTTCTATGACAACATATGATGGAGGAGTTACAAGGTGACACTGTGGAGTTTGCGTACAACCCATTGGACGTCTTGCACTGCAGATAAAGGAACACAATTAAGAAATAGTGAGTACTGCCGCGTGCAGAGTGTGACTCTTTCCCCCACCAGACCTGTAATCTGAGCATGTCATGTGATAGGCCTTGTCTAGAGCTACAGAATGCATCTCTTAGTTTTGATATTGATTGCTTTTTAGTGAAGTTCTGATCTCCTGAAAGTTGCTTAAATTGTACATTTTATGGGGAAAGCGTTGTGTTAAATCAGGCCTAAGTTTGAGAGCCCTATAACTTGTGTCAGTCTCCAAGATAATGTGTGTATTTAGTAGTGCTACAAGACTGTACATACACTATCAATTATTGCAGCTCAAGTTGATTTGAAGAAATAAAAATGTTTAAGATAATAATTGTTATGGTGGAATTATCTACTAGTGATTGACTGGTCTGATTGTTCTCTCACTTGTTAGATTCGTGAGGGTCAGTTGTTCACTCTGTTGGATGCTGATGATGATCCAGCCATTGGACGTCAGATAAAAATACAATCGACCTAAGAAACAGTGAGTACTGCCGAGTGCAGAGTGTGACTCTTTCCCTGACCAAACTTTGATCTCTCTTTCCCTGACCAAACTTTGATCTGAGCATATTCATGTGATAGGCCTTATCTAACAGTGCTTGGAATAGTTATTCGCTGTACTCCCCCCTAGTGTTTACGTTCCCGTGGGTGGGTTCAATTCACTAGCAATAGTTTTGCGTTCCCGTGAGTGGGTTCAATTCACTAGCAATAGTTTTGCGTTCCCGTGGGTGGGTTCAATTCACTAGCAATAGTTTTGCGTTCCCGTGGGTGGGTTCAATTCACTAGCAATAGTTTTGCGTTCCCGTGAGTGGGTTCAATTCACTAGCAATAGTTTTGCGTTCCCGTGAGTGGGTTCAATTAATTCACTAGCAATAGTTTTACGTTCCCGTGAGTGGGTTCAATTCACTAGCAATAGTTTTGCGTTCCCGTGAGTGGGTTCAATTCACTAGCAATAGTTTTGCGTTCCCGTGGGTGGGTTCAATTCACTAGCAATAGTTTTGCGTTCCCGTGAGTGGGTTCAATTCACTAGCAATAGTTTTAAGTTCCCGTGAGTGGTCACTAGCAATAGTTTTGCGTTCCCGTGGGTGGGTTCAATTCACTAGCAATAGTTTTACGTTCCCGTGAGTGGGTTCAATTCACTAGCAATAGTTTTAAGTTCCCGTGAGTGGTCACTAGCAATAGTTTTGCGTTCCCATGAGTGGGTTCAATTCACTAGCAATAGTTTTGAGTTCCCGTGGGTGGGTTCAATTCACTAGCAATAGTTTTAAGTTCTCGTGAGTGGTCACTAGCAATAGTTTTGCGTTCCCATGAGTGGGTTCAAGTCACTAGCAATAGTTTTGCGTTCCCGTGGGTGGGTTCAATTCACTAGCAATAGTTTTAAGTTCTCGTGAGTGGTCACTAGCAATAGTTTTGCATTCCCGTGGGTGGGTTCAATTCACTAGCAATAGTTTTAAGTTCTCGTGAGTGGTCACTAGCAATAGTTTTGCGTTCCCGTGGGTGGGTTCAATTCACTAGCAATAGTTTTAAGTTCCTATGAGTGGTCACTAGCAATAGTTTTGCGTTCCGTGAGTGGGTTCAATTCACTAGCAATAGTTTTGCGTTCCCGTGAGTGGGTTCAATTCACTAGCAATAGTTTTGCGTTCCCGTGAGTGGGTTCAATTCACTAGCAATAGTTTTACGTTCCCGTGAGTGGGTTCAATTCACTAGCAATAGTTTTACGTTCCCGTGAGTGGGTTCAATTCACTAGCAATAGTTTTACGTTCCCTTGAGTGGGTTCAATTCACTAGCAATAGTTTTGCGTTCCCGTGAGTGGGTTCAATTCACTAGCAATAGTTTTGCGTTCCCGTGAGTGGGTTCAATTCACTAGCAATAGTTTTACGTTCCCGTGAGTGGGTTCAATTCACTAGCAATAGTTTTAAGTTGCCGTGAGTGGGTTCAATTCACTAGCAATAGTTTTAAGTTGCCGTGAGTGCATGGGTTCACTTCACTAGCAATAGTTTTACGTTCCCGTGAGTGGGTTCAATTCACTAGCAATAGTTTTGCGTTCCCGTGGGTGGGTTCAATTCACTAGCAATAGTTTTAAGTTCTCGTGAGTGGTCACTAGCAATAGTTTTGCGTTCCCGTGGGTGGGTTCAATTCACTAGCAATAGTTTTAAGTTCTCGTGAGTGGTCACTAGCAATAGTTTTGCGTTCCCGTGGGTGGGTTCAATTCACTAGCAATAGTTTTAAGTTCCTGTGAGTGGTCACTAGCAATAGTTTTGCGTTCCGTGGGTGGGTTCAATTCACTAGCAATAGTTTTGCGTTCCCGTGAGTGGGTTCAATTCACTAGCAATAGTTTTACGTTCCCGTGAGTGGGTTCAATTCACTAGCAATAGTTTTACGTTCCCGTGAGTGGGTTCAATTCACTAGCAATAGTTTTAAATTCTCGTCAGTGGTCACTAGCAATAGTTTTGCGTTCCCGTGGGTGGGTTCAATTCACTAGCAATAGTTTTACGTTCCCGTGAGTGGGTTCAATTCACTAGCAATAGTTTTACGTTCCCTTGAGTGGGTTCAATTCACTAGCAATAGTTTTGCATTCCCGTGAGTGGGTTCAATTCACTAGCAATAGTTTTGCGTTCCCGTGAGTGGGTTCAAATCACTAGCAATAGTTTTACGTTCCCGTGAGTGGGTTCAATTCACTAGCAATAGTTTTAAGTTGCCGTGAGTGGATTCAATTCACTAGCAATAGTTTTAAGTTGCCGTGAGTGCATGGGTTCACTTCACTAGCAATAGTTTTACGTTCCCGTGAGTGGGTTCAATTCACTAGCAATAGTTTTAAGTTCTCGTGAGTGGGTTCAATTCACTAGCAATAGTTTTGCGTTCCCGTGGGTGGGTTCAATTCACTAGCAATAGTTTTAAGTTCTCGTGAGTGGTCACTAGCAATAGTTTTGCGTTCCCGTGGGTGGGTTCAATTCACTAGCAATAGTTTTAAGTTCTCGTGAGTGGTCACTAGCAATAGTTTTGCGTTCCCGTGGGTGGGTTCAATTCACTAGCAATAGTTTTAAGTTCCTGTGAGTGGTCACTAGCAATACTTTTGCGTTCCGTGGGTGGGTTCAATTCACTAGCAATAGTTTTGCGTTCCCGTGAGTGGGTTCAATTCACTAGCAATAGTTTTACGTTCCCGTGAGTGGGTTCAATTCACTAGCAATAGTTTTACGTTCCCGTGAGTGGGTTCAATTCACTAGCAATAGTTTTAAATTCTCGTGAGTGGTCACTAGCAATAGTTTTGCGTTCCCGTGGGTGGGTTCAATTCACTAGCAATAGTTTTGCGTTCCCGTGGGTGGGTTCAATTCACTAGCAATAGTTTTAAGTTCCCGTGAGTGGTCACTAGCAATAGTTTTGCGTTCTCGTAAGTGGGTTCATTTCACTAGCAATAGTTTTGCATTCCCTTGAGTGGGTTCAATTCACTAGCAATAGTTTTACGTTCCCGTGAGCGGGTTCAATTCACTAGCAATAGTTTTAAGTTCCCGTGAGCGGGTTCAATTCACTAGCAATAGTTTTGCGTTCCCGTGAGCGGGTTCAATTCACTAGCAATAGTTTTGCGTTCCCGTGGGTGGGTTCAATTCACTAGCAATAGTTTTAAGTTTCTATGAGTGGTCACTAGCAATAGTTTTGCGTTCCGTGAGTGGGTTCAATTCACTAGCAATAGTTTTGCGTTCCCGTGAGTGGGTTCAATTCACTAGCAATAGTTTTGCGTTCCCGTGAGTGGGTTCAATTCACTAGCAATAGTTTTACGTTCCCGTGAGTGGGTTCAATTCACTAGCAATAGTTTTACGTTCCCGTGAGTGGGTTCAATTCACTAGCAATAGTTTTACGTTCCCTTGAGTGGGTTCAATTCACTAGCAATAGTTTTGCGTTCCCGTGAGTGGGTTCAATTCACTAGCAATAGTTTTACGTTCCCGTGAGTGGGTTCAATTCACTAGCAATAGTTTTAAATTCTCGTGAGTGGTCACTAGCAATAGTTTTGCGTTCCCGTGGGTGGGTTCAATTCACTAGCAATAGTTTTACGTTCCCGTGAGTGGGTTCAATTCACTAGCAATAGTTTTACGTTCCCTTGAGTGGGTTCAATTCACTAGCAATAGTTTTGCATTCCCGTGAGTGGGTTCAATTCACTAGCAATAGTTTTGCGTTCCCGTGAGTGGGTTCAATTCACTAGCAATAGTTTTACGTTCCCGTGAGTGGGTTCAATTCACTAGCAATAGTTTTAAGTTGCCGTGAGTGGGTTCAATTCACTAGCAATAGTTTTAAGTTGCCGTGAGTGCATGGGTTCATTTCACTAGCAATAGTTTTACGTTCCCGTGAGTGGGTTCAATTCACTAGCAATAGTTTTACGTTCCCTTGAGTGAGTTCAATTCACTAGCAATAGTTTTGCTTTCCCGTGAGTGGGTTCAATTCACTAGCAATAGTTTTGCGTTCCCGTGAGTGGGTTCAATTCACTAGCAATAGTTTTACGTTCCCGTGAGTGGGTTCAATTCACTAGCAATAGTTTTAAGTTGCCGTGAGTGGGTTCAATTCACTAGCAATAGTTTTGCGTTCCCGTGAGTGGGTTCAATTCACTAGCAATAGTTTTGCGTTCCCGTGAGTGGGTTCAATTCACTAGCAATAGTTTTACGTTCCCGTGAGTGGGTTCAATTCACTAGCAATAGTTTTACTTTCCCGTGAGTGGGTTCAATTCACTAGCAATAGTTTTACGTTCCCGTGAGTGGGTTCAATTCACTAGCAATAGTTTTACTTTCCTGTGAGTGGGTTCAATTCACTAGCAATAGTTTTACGTTCCCGTGAGTGGGTTCAATTCACTAGCAATAGTTTTGCGTTCTTGTGAGTGGGTGTAATTCACTAGCAATAGTTTTGCGTTCCCGTGAGTGGGTTCAATTCACTAGCAATAGTTTTACGTTCCCGTGAGTGGGTTCAATTCACTAGCAATAGTTTTAAGTTGCCGTGAGTGGGTTCAATTCACTAGCAATAGTTTTAAGTTGCCGTGAGTGCATGGGTTCACTTCACCAGCAATAGTTTTACTTTCCCGTGAGTGGGTTCAATTCACTAGCAATAGTTTTGCGTTCTTGTGAGTGGGTGTAATTCACTAGCAATAGTTTTGCGTTCCCGTGAGTGGGTTCAATTCACTAGCAATAGTTTTACGTTCCCGTGAGTGGGTTCAATTCACTAGCAATAGTTTTAAGTTGCCGTGAGTGGGTTCAATTCACTAGCAATAGTTTTAAGTTGCCGTGAGTGCATGGGTTCACTTCACCAGCAATAGTTTTACTTTCCCGTGAGTGGGTTCAATTCACTAGCAATAGTTTTACGTTCCCGTGAGTGGGTTCAATTCACTAGCAATAGTTTTACTTTCCTGTGAGTGGGTTCAATTCACTAGCAATAGTTTTACGTTCCCATGAGTGGGTTCAATTCACTAGCAATAGTTTTGCGTTCTTGTGAGTGGGTTCAATTCACTAGCAATAGTTTTACGTTCCCGTGAGTGGGTTCAATTCACTAGCAATAGTTTTACGTTCCCTTGAGTGGGTTCAATTCACTAGCAATAGTTTTGCGTTCCCGTGAGTGGGTTCAATTCACTAGCAATAGTTTTAAGTTGCCGTGTGTGGGTTCAATTCACTAGCAATAGTTTTACGTTCCCATGAGTGGGTTCAATTCACTAGCAATAGTTTTGCGTTCCCGTGAGTGGGTTCAATTCACTAGCAATAGTTTTGCGTTCCCGTGAGTGGGTTCAATTCACTAGCAATAGTTTTGCGTTCCCGTGAGTGGGTTCAATTCACTAGCAATAGTTTTGCGTTCCCGTGAGTGGGTTCAATTCACTAGCAATAGTTTTACTTTTCCTTGAGTGGGTTCAATTCACTAGCAATAGTTTTACGTTCCCGTAAGTGGGTTCAATTCACTAGCAATAGTTTTACTTTCCCTTGAGTGGGTTCAATTCACTAGCAATAGTTTTAAGTTGCCGTGAGTGCATGGGTTCACTTCACTAGCAATAGTTTTACGTTCCCGTGAGTGGGTTCAATTCACTAGCAATAGTTTTACTTTCCCTTGAGTGGGTTCAATTCACTAGCAATAGTTTTACGTTCCCGTGAGTGGGTTCAATTCACTAGCAATAGTTTTACTTTCCCTTGAGTGGGTTCAATTCACTAGCAATAGGTTTACGTTCCCGTGAGTGGGTTCAATTCACTAGCAATAGTTTTGCGTTCTTGTGAGTGGGTTCAATTCACTAGCAATAGTTTTGCGTTCCCGTGAGTGGGTTCAATTCACTAGCAATAGTTTACGTTCCCGTGAGTGGGTTCAATTCACTAGCAATAGTTTTGCGTTCTTGTGAGTGGGTTCAATTCACTAGCAATAGTTTTGCGTTCCCGTGAGTGGGTTCAATTCACTAGCAATAGTTTTACGTTCCCGTGAGTGGGTTCAATTCACTAGCAATAGTTTTAAGTTGCCGTTAGTGGGTTCAATTCACTAGCAATAGTTTTAAGTTGCCGTGAGTGCATGGGTTCATTTCACTAGCAATAGTTTTACGTTCCCGTGAGTGGATTCAATTCACTAGCAATAGTTTTACGTTCCCTTGAGTGGGTTCAATTCACTAGCAATAGTTTTGCTTTCCCGTGAGTGGGTTCAATTCACTAGCAATAGTTTTGCGTTCCCGTGAGTGGGTTCAATTCACTAGCAATAGTTTTACGTTCCCGTGAGTGGGTTCAATTCACTAGCAATAGTTTTAAGTTGCCGTGAGTGGGTTCAATTCACTAGCAATAGTTTTGCGTTCCCGTGAGTGGGTTCAATTCACTAGCAATAGTTTTACTTTCCTGTGAGTGGGTTCAATTCACTAGCAATAGTTTTACGTTCCCGTGAGTGGGTTCAATTCACTAGCAATAGTTTTGCGTTCTTGTGAGTGGGTTCAATTCACTAGCAATAGTTTACGTTCCCGTGAGTGGGTTCAATTCACTAGCAATAGTTTTGCGTTCTTGTGAGTGGGTTCAATTCACTAGCAATAGTTTTGCGTTCCCGTGAGTGGGTTCAATTCACTAGCAATAGTTTTACGTTCCCGTGAGTGGGTTCAATTCACTAGCAATAGTTTTAAGTTGCCGTTAGTGGGTTCAATTCACTAGCAATAGTTTTAAGTTGCCGTGAGTGCATGGGTTCATTTCACTAGCAATAGTTTTACGTTCCCGTGAGTGGATTCAATTCACTAGCAATAGTTTTACGTTCCCTTGAGTGGGTTCAATTCACTAGCAATAGTTTTGCTTTCCCGTGAGTGGGTTCAATTCACTAGCAATAGTTTTGCGTTCCCGTGAGTGGGTTCAATTCACTAGCAATAGTTTTACGTTCCCGTGAGTGGGTTCAATTCACTAGCAATAGTTTTAAGTTGCCGTGAGTGGGTTCAATTCACTAGCAATAGTTTTGCGTTCCCGTGAGTGGGTTCAATTCACTAGCAATAGTTTTACTTTCCTGTGAGTGGGTGTAATTCACTAGCAATAGTTTTGCGTTCCCGTGAGTGGGTTCAATTCACTAGCAATAGTTTTACGTTCCCGTGAGTGGGTTCAATTCACTAGCAATAGTTTTAAGTTGCCGTGAGTGGGTTCAATTCACTAGCAATAGTTTTAAGTTGCCGTGAGTGCATGGGTTCACTTCACCAGCAATAGTTTTACTTTCCCGTGAGTGGGTTCAATTCACTAGCAATAGTTTTACGTTCCCGTGAGTGGGTTCAATTCACTAGCAATAGTTTTACTTTCCTGTGAGTGGGTTCAATTCACTAGCAATAGTTTTACGTTCCCATGAGTGGGTTCAATTCACTAGCAATAGTTTTGCGTTCTTGTGAGTGGGTTCAATTCACTAGCAATAGTTTTACGTTCCCGTGAGTGGGTTCAATTCACTAGCAATAGTTTTACGTTCCCTTGAGTGGGTTCAATTCACTAGCAATAGTTTTGCGTTCCCGTGAGTGGGTTGAATTCACTAGCAATAGTTTTGCGTTCCCGTGAGTGGGTTCAATTCACTAGCAATAGTTTTAAGTTGCCGTGAGTGGGTTCAATTCACTAGCAATAGTTTTACGTTCCCATGAGTGGGTTCAATTCACTAGCAATAGTTTTGCGTTCCCGTGAGTGGGTTCAATTCACTAGCAATAGTTTTGCGTTCCCGTGAGTGGGTTCAATTCACTAGCAATAGTTTTGCGTTCCCGTGTGGGTTCAATTCACTAGCAATAGTTTTACTTTCCCTTGAGTGGGTTCAATTCACTAGCAATAGTTTTACGTTCCCGTAAGTGGGTTCAATTCACTAGCAATAGTTTTACTTTCCCTTGAGTGGGTTCAATTCACTAGCAATAGTTTTAAGTTGCCGTGAGTGCATGGGTTCACTTCACTAGCAATAGTTTTACGTTCCCGTGAGTGGGTTCAATTCACTAGCAATAGTTTTACTTTCCCTTGAGTGGGTTCAATTCACTAGCAATAGTTTTACGTTCCCGTGAGTGGGTTCAATTCACTTGCAATAGTTTTACTTTCCCTTGAGTGGGTTCAATTCACTAGCAATAGTTTTAAGTTGCCGTGAGTGCATGGGTTCACTTCACTAGCAATAGTTTTACGTTCCCGTGAGTGGGTTCAATTCACTAGCAATAGTTTTGCGTTCCCGTGAGTGGGTTCAATTCACTAGCAATAGTTTTACGTTCCCGTGGGTGGGTTCAATTCACTAGCAATAGTTTTACTTTCCCTTGAGTGGGTTCAATTCACTAGCAATAGTTTTAAGTTGCCGTGAGTGCATGGGTTCACTTCACTAGCAATAGTTTTACGTTCCCGTGAGTGCATGGGTTCACTTCACTAGCAATAGTTTTACGTTCCCGTGAGTGGGTTCAATTCACTAGCAATAGTTTTACGTTCCCTTGAGTGGGTTCAATTCACTAGCAATAGTTTTGCGTTCCCGTGAGTGGGTTGAATTCACTAACAATAGTTTTGCGTTCCCGTGAGTGGGTTCAATTCACTATAGCAATAGTTTTAAGCTGCCGTGAGTGGGTTCAATTCACTAGCAATAGTTTTGCGTTCCCGTGAGTGGGTTCAATTCACTAGCAATAGTTTTGCGTTCCCGTGAGTGGGTTCAATTCACTAGCAATAGTTTTGCGTTCCCGTGAGTGGGTTCAATTCACTAGCAATAGTTTTGCGTTCCCGTGAGTGGGTTCAATTCACTAGCAATAGTTTTACTTTCCCTTGAGTGGGTTCAATTCACTAGCAATAGTTTTAAGTTGCCGTGAGTGCATGGGTTCACTTCACTAGCAATAGTTTTACGTTCCCGTGAGTGGGTTCAATTCACTAGCAATAGTTTTACTTTCCCTTGAGTGGGTTCAATTCACTAGCAATAGTTTTACGTTCCCGTGAGTGGGTTCAATTCACTAGCAATAGTTTTACTTTCCCTTGAGTGGGTTCAATTCACTAGCAATAGTTTTAAGTTGCCGTGAGTGCATGGGTTCACTTCACTAGCAATAGTTTTACGTTCCCGTGAGTGGGTTCAATTCACTAGCAATAGTTTTACGTTCCCTTGAGTGGGTTCAATTCACTAGCAATAGTTTTGCGTTCCCGTGAGTGGGTTCAATTCACTAGCAATAGTTTTGCGTTCCCGTGAGTGGGTTCAATTCACTAGCAATAGTTTTGCGTTCCCGAGAGTGGGTTCAATTCACTAGCAATAGTTTTACTTTCCCTTGAGTGGGTTCAATTCACTAGCAATAGTTTTACGTTCCTGTGAGTGGGTTCAATTAACTAGCAATAGTTTTACGTTCCCGTGAGTGGGTTCAATTCACTAGCAATAGTTTTGCGTTCTTGTGAGTGGGTTCAATTCACTAGCAATAGTTTTGCGTTCCCGTGAGTGGGTTCAATTCACTAGCAATAGTTTTACGTTCCCGTGAGTGGGTTCAATTCACTAGCAATAGTTTTAAGTTGCCGTGAGTGGGTTCAATTCAATAGCAATAGTTTTAAGTTGCCGTGAGTGGGTTCAATTCACTAGCAATAGTTTTACGTTCCCGTGAGTGGGTTCAATTCACTAGCAATAGTTTTACGTTCCCGTGAGTGGGTTCAATTCACTAGCAATAGTTTTACGTTCCCTTGAGTGGGTTCAATTCACTAGCAATAGTTTTGCGTTCCCGTGAGTGGGTTCAATTCACTAGCAATAGTTTTGCGTTCCCGTGAGTGGGTTCAATTCACTAGCAATAGTTTTACGTTCCCGTGAGTGGGTTCAATTCACTAGCAATAATTTTACGTTCCTGTGAGTGCATGGGTTCAATTCACTAGCAATAGTTTTACGTTCCCGTGAGTGGGTTCAATTCACTAGCAATAGTTTTACGTTCCCGTGAGTGGGTTCAATTCACTAGCAATAGTTTTACTTTCCCTTGAGTGGGTTCAATTCACTAGCAATAGTTTTAAGTTGCCGTGAGTGCATGGGTTCACTTCACTAGCAATAGTTTTACGTTCCCGTGAGTGGGTTCAATTCACTAGCAATAGTTTTGCGTTCCCGTGAGTGGGTTCAATTCACTAGCAATAGTTTTACGTTCCCTTGAGTGGGTTCAATTCACTAGCAATAGTTTTACGTTCCCATGAGTGGGTTCAATTCACTAGCAATAGTTTTGCGTTCCCGTGAGTGGGTTCAATTCACTAGCAATAGTTTTACTTTCCCTTGAGTGGGTTCAATTCACTAGCAATAGTTTTACGTTCCCGTGAGTGAGTTCAATTCACTAGCAATAGTTTTACTTTCCCTTGAGTGGGTTCAATTCACTAGCAATAGTTTTAAGTTGCCGTGAGTGCATGGGTTCACTTCACTAGCAATAGTTTTACGTTCCCGTGAGTGCATGGGTTCACTTCACTAGCAATAGTTTTACGTTCCCGTGAGTGGGTTCAATTCACTAGCAATAGTTTTACGTTCCCTTGAGTGGGTTCAATTCACTAGCAATAGTTTTGCGTTCCCGTGAGTGGGTTGAATTCACTAACAATAGTTTTGCGTTCCCGTGAGTGGGTTCAATTCACTATAGCAATAGTTTTAAGCTGCCGTGAGTGGGTTCAATTCACTAGCAATAGTTTTGCGTTCCCGTGAGTGGGTTCAATTCACTAGCAATAGTTTTGCGTTCCCGTGAGTGGGTTCAATTCACTAGCAATAGTTTTGCGTTCCCGTGAGTGGGTTCAATTCACTAGCAATAGTTTTGCGTTCCCGTGAGTGGGTTCAATTCACTAGCAATAGTTTTACTTTCCCTTGAGTGGGTTCAATTCACTAGCAATAGTTTTAAGTTGCCGTGAGTGCATGGGTTCACTTCACTAGCAATAGTTTTACGTTCCCGTGAGTGGGTTCAATTCACTAGCAATAGTTTTACTTTCCCTTGAGTGGGTTCAATTCACTAGCAATAGTTTTACGTTCCCGTGAGTGGGTTCAATTCACTAGCAATAGTTTTACTTTCCCTTGAGTGGGTTCAATTCACTAGCAATAGTTTTAAGTTGCCGTGAGTGCATGGGTTCACTTCACTAGCAATAGTTTTACGTTCCCGTGAGTGGGTTCAATTCACTAGCAATAGTTTTACGTTCCCTTGAGTGGGTTCAATTCACTAGCAATAGTTTTGCGTTCCCGTGAGTGGGTTCAATTCACTAGCAATAGTTTTGCGTTCCCGTGAGTGGGTTCAATTCACTAGCAATAGTTTTGCGTTCCCGAGAGTGGGTTCAATTCACTAGCAATAGTTTTACTTTCCCTTGAGTGGGTTCAATTCACTAGCAATAGTTTTACGTTCCTGTGAGTGGGTTCAATTAACTAGCAATAGTTTTACGTTCCCGTGAGTGGGTTCAATTCACTAGCAATAGTTTTGCGTTCTTGTGAGTGGGTTCAATTCACTAGCAATAGTTTTGCGTTCCCGTGAGTGGGTTCAATTCACTAGCAATAGTTTTACGTTCCCGTGAGTGGGTTCAATTCACTAGCAATAGTTTTAAGTTGCCGTGAGTGGGTTCAATTCAATAGCAATAGTTTTACGTTCCCGTGAGTGGGTTCAATTCACTAGCAATAGTTTTACGTTCCCTTGAGTGGGTTCAATTCACTAGCAATAGTTTTGCGTTCCCGTGAGTGGGTTCAATTCACTAGCAATAGTTTTGCGTTCCCGTGAGTGGGTTCAATTCACTAGCAATAGTTTTACGTTCCCGTGAGTGGGTTCAATTCACTAGCAATAATTTTACGTTCCTGTGAGTGCATGGGTTCAATTCACTAGCAATAGTTTTACGTTCCCGTGAGTGGGTTCAATTCACTAGCAATAGTTTTACGTTCCCGTGAGTGGGTTCAATTCACTAGCAATAGTTTTACGTTCCCGTGAGTGGGTTCAATTCACTAGCAATAATTTTACGGTCCCGTGAGTGCATGGGTTCAATTCACTAGCAATAGTTTTACGTTCCCGTGAGTGGGTTCAATTCACTAGCAATAGTTTTACGTTCCCGTGAGTGGGTTCAATTCACTAGCAATAGTTTTACGTTCCCGTGAGTGGGTTCAATTCACTAGCAATAGTTTTGCGTTCCCGTGAGTGGGTTCAATTCACTGACAATAGTTTTGGTTGTTGCGCTGTACTCCCCCCTTGCATGTGTGACTGTTTTTTGTAGTTTGTGCTTTTTGCGCTGTGCTCCTCCCTTGCAGGTGTGACTGTGTTTTGTAGTTTGTGCTTTTTGCGCTGTACTCCCCACACTCACACACACACACACACAGTGAAGGAGCCTCCATCACAACGCCAGCGATATTTCCATAGTCATGATGAGGTACGCTAGGGGGTGTGGTCTCAGCTTGTGTGTGGGTGTGTGTGTAACTGTACATTATGCTGCATGTGAAATTGTCGTATACTATAATTATATAAATACGACCACTTTCCCTCATCCCCCATCTCTCTGTAGACACGCTGTTTCTTATAATCATGGACACTGATGGGACAAGTTGAAGATAATTATTGTCAAGAAAGTAAACACAAGCCCGGCCCGTTGCCAAGGAAACATGACAACATTGATCTCATCATTGAAAATTTTTAGCCTATGCAGTCATAAAAATTAATATTGTTGTATTTTTTAATCTCTACTGCTAAAAATTAATTATGACCAAGAGTGCATGCGCTCTTGTTATGACATAATAATAATTATTACAATAAAAGTGGTAAAGATCATTAACTATATAAGTAAGTAAGAATTATGTGTATTTTATAAACCTTACAGTCCCCATGAGAACCCGTGTCCTCTCACGAGATCTGATCTACTAGCCACACCCTTAACCACTAGGCCACACCCATTCTTCACCAATCTGTGTATTATCAGGAGCTCATAAATAAGTTTAATTTTGATGACGGCTCTCTTCTGATGCTACACAGTTACAATACATTTATCATTGATAACATAGCTGGCATGTGCAATTGTGTGGACAGACATTGACTCAACAAAGCATTCACATCAGGTATAATTATGGTGGATAGAGTGCTAGTAGTCACCACACAAACACAAGTAATTGATAAAGAACAAATTAATTAAAAAATAAATGCCATCAGTCACAGTTTATAATGGCTAGAGGATATTGTCAGGTTAGAGTCACTTGCAGTCTAGATCTTCCCTTGAGGTCCTCAGCAATGTCAGCTCTACTGATAACGGGAGATCGACTCTAGAGCTGTCAACAAGTCCTCCAGTTGTGGACCACCTTGCAACCACTCTACGAGCATGTGTGTGAAACACTTGGTGACACTGTTGGGTCTTCTGGCATTCTCCTCAGCTATCACCTGCAATGTACATTGTTATTATAATGACATCATTCTGCACTATCCAAGTTCTACGGTATATCGGCTGAAATTATGAATCATGTCAAGTTAATTGTCGAAAACACCATTAATTAATTTTACTGCATATGCTTGAGGTGCCAATTTATGAGCCATATTTTCCCTTGTAGTGCCAATGACAGTTAAAACCCACTAGACTATATACATAGCAAAAGTGTAGTAGGTGGGAAATATGTCAAGTTAATTGTTGAAAGGAGTTCAGTTGCCAACCAATCGTTTAAGAGCCTGGAATTTTGATTGCTTTTTAAACACCCACTAACTACTTCCTGTATAGCTTCCGCAGTAAAATTGTGCTGAGCTGGCACACCCTTTTACATTGAAGTCATTGTAAAATCAATGTGTTTTTGCAGCCTCTGCATTCTGCAATGCATGCACTATTATTCTAAATAAAGGAAGTTTGTGAAATATTGAAGTAAGAGTTCACAATGGTTTTTGTCTCAGATATAGTGTTTGTCAACTATCAGTGAGCTAGCTGGTCTTGAAGATACCTACTATACACAGTACGTGCAGTATAGTGCAGTAGTAATAGATCTAAGAGGTAAACTAATGCTCCAAGATGGTGGAACATCTCCTCTACACAATTCTGCAGATGCCTACTATGTATGTAAGATGTTCCGTCATCCTTGAGCATTAGACTACCTCTTAGATCTACTACTACTGCACTTACTGTGTGTATAGTAGGTATCTTCAAGACAACTCTCGTTCTCTACCCAAGAAGAAGCGTGCTAGGCATGGTTTCGGTACCAAATAGAGCTGAATTTCGATACTGAAGATGCAAAGCAGGCTTTTGTAGCTAGGATAGATAGGGCTACAGCTAGAGGCTCATTGCCCTTGGACAGCAGAGAGCTTATTTCTGTCCTGTTGGACAAGTTGGAGCAGGAGCAGGAGCAGGCAGGTGCTGTTCCTGAGAGAGAAGACCTACAATCTGATAAATCCAAAGTCTTCCCAATGTTGGAGAATTCAGGTTTGTGTGTGTCAATAGCTTTGTATAAAGACGTTACTTCTTGTTTAGGAATATTTACTAGCAATACTGACGCTAGTGATGAACAGTTGTTCGTGTGTGAACTGAAAACTTTGTTCCGTCTTTTCACTGGCCTATCCCAAGCATGTGGCCAGTGCCAATCTTATTGTCGTAGGCCGACCAATTTTCGCCAGGTATTTCTGATCCAATAGACCCCAATACATGATGTATGCAATATAATATTGTTTTTCAGAACGGGCATGTTGTCCGATTTGAATTCAAGTGTGGAAAATGTGGAAAGCGACAGTGGTGGGCTAGCTCGCGAACACTCGGTGGACGATACCTTGTCAATCAAAAGTGAGTATAATTCCATACGTTTTCAAGATTAACTTGGAATCCTATTTATTGCAGGATCGTCCATGCTTTTACTTGTGCTGGAGTTCTCCCGAGCCAGTACCTTCACTTTAGTAGTCATGCTGGCTTGGGAAAAGTTAGTTCATGGTATATTTCATCAAGTGAGTGTATGTTATAATTGTACTCTTACAAAACACTGTGACGTTACAGTGTACAAGAAAGGTGGATACTTAGACGTCGTGAACGCTTGTGCCAAGGCATCCATGTTGAGAGCGATTGACGAAGTGAAGGCATTGCCTGGTTACTCGCAGGACGGTGAGGTAATGAATTCTTATGTGCTAGTTTTGTTTTTGTTTTTCAGTAATGACTTTATCAATAGTGGGTAATAACAGATGCTCGCCACGACTCAACAGCAAATGCTTATAACACGACTGTTCCCTGTCTCTCGGGAAGGTAAACTAATTATTTTCATTATCTACAAGTGTGCTGCTGTCGTTTATCATATGAAAATTATCTTTTTCTAGTACGAAAAGAATTGTTGGGTGTTCGACTGTTTCCAGGAAAGAACACATCTGTGCTCAGACTCGAGAAGTAGCGTGTACTAAGATAGTTCTTCCGGAAGTCATAGATAAAGGTATGTTCAAGCATCAACATTATGAGGTTGTGTTTATTTTTTGTGGATATTATGTCTCAGGTCTATTGTTGAAGTAGCACATGATAATCAGCCAGTAGTCAAGAGATTTGTTACTGATGATCTCAACCTTACAAACTCGTACGACACATGGCATGGTAAGTGTGTAGAATCTCAAATCTCAATTATTACCGTGTCCGTGTATTTTCAGGCACTAAGAATGTAGCGAAGAAGATGAAGAAAGTAGCAATTGGGACCAAAAAGGCTCAAGGAAAGACGTGGTTTCCAGAGTTATCTGACAAACGTAAGCTTTGATTATAAAAGTGCTCAGTAACATAAAAATATTTGTCAATAGGTAAAAGTACGAAAGTTCACTTGTACTACTGTATGAAGAACTGTGAGCAGTCAGCAGACAATCTAAGAAAGAACATTCTGAATATCGTTAAACATTATCAGGTGAGTGTGTATGATAACAAGTTGTCCGTACTCTGTACACCAATAACATTTATAATCGTGTTCTCAGAACGAGCACTCAGATTGTAACGAAGCGTCCCCCTGTAAGCGTCCAGGGTACAAGCCCACGAAGATAAAACTAGAGGATCCTCTTGCAATCGAGTCATTCACGTCAGCACTAAAAGACACCCTTATTTACAAGAATGCCGAATCATATTGTCGAGTGAGGTTTTTTTCTAATTATATTAAAATTCATAATATTATGATGTTGTTTTTACTGTCGAGACACATTCTGGGTGGAGTCTTTCAATCACCAGCTGCTCACATACATCTCGAAACGTGTACACTTTGGGGAAGCTACATTCAACATGAGAATGAACCTTGCTATTATGGACTGGGTACGTTATGCTGGCTAATAATGTATGTGTGACTGTACATTCATTCATTTGTTTACTTCAGAACGAGAATGTACGTATAGAGGGTGTACAAGTGAACGACTGGTTCAGGACATGAGAAGACCGGATCGTAGGACTCCCGTAAGAGTGCTGAAGGAAAAATCGTTCAACTTTGCCGGAGAATATGGGAGAATTACGAGCAGCAGAGAAAAGTTGACCTCAGGTACTGCGTAATATATTTTATGTGCAATCTACATAATTTATTTTACATATAATTTTATAATTTTGCTACATGTATATATGTGCAGTGAGTTTGTAGAGGACGTGCAACCTGAGCAATCAGATGAGCCAGTAGATGAAAACGAGGACCTAGTAAACGATGGTGTACATGTACTTGACGAAGATCTTTATGAAGACATATAAAGTAAGTATGTATCCGTGCAAATTTTGACTAGCCAATCAGCATTTTATATTTGCATTTTACATAATGAAACAATAAAGGAAGTAGAAGACTGGAAGTCTGTGTATGGAACTCCATCTGGATTTGGGAATCGTTCACGCACCTCCTGGAAAAGGTATACATAGCAATTGATCGTACTTGCACTGTAAAGTGGGCATCATTTATAACTTACTCAATTATTGCAGCTCAAGTTGAAATAAAAATGTTTAAGATAATAATTGTTATGGTGGAATTATCTACTAGTGAGTGAGTGGTCTGATTGTTCTCTCACTTGTTAGATTCGTGAGGGTCAGTTGTTCACTCTGTTGGATGCTGATGATGATCCACCCATTGGACGTCAGATAAAATACAATCGACCTAAGAAACAGTGAGTACTGCCGAGTGCAGAGTGTGACTCTTTCCCTGACCAAACTTTGATCTGAGCATATTCATGTGATAGGTCTTATCTAACAGTGCTTGGAATAGTTATTCGCTGTACTCCCCCCTAGTGTTTACGTTCCCGTGGGTGGGTTCAATTCACTAGCAATAGTTTTGCGTTCCTGTGAGTGGGTTCAATTCACTAGCAATAGTTTTGCGTTCCGTGGGTGGGTTCAATTCACTAGCAATAGTTTTGCGTTCCCGTGAGTGGGTTTAATTCACTAGCAATAGTTTTGCGTTCCCGTGAGTGGGTTCAATTCACTAGCAATAGTTTTGCGTTCCCGTGAGTGGGTTTAATTCACCAGCAATAGTTTTGCGTTCCCGTGGGTGGGTTCAATTCACCAGCAATAGTTTTACGTTCCCGTGGGTGGGTTCAATTCACTAGCAATAGTTTTGCGTTCTCGTGAGTGGGTTCAATTCACTAGCAATAGTTTTGCGTTCCCGTGGGTGGGTTCAATTCACTAGCAATAGTTTTACATTCCCTTGAGTGGGTTCAATTCACTAGTAATAGTTTTACGTTCTCGTGAGTGGGTTCAATTCACTAGCAATAGTTTTAAGTTCCCGTGAGTGGGTTCATTTCACTAGCAATAGTTTTGCGTTCCCGTGAGTGGGTTCAATTCACTAGCAATAGTTTTGCGTTCCCGTGGGTGGGTTCAATTCACTAGCAATAGTTTTGCGTTCCCGTGGGTGGGTTCAATTCACTAGCAATAGTTTTGCGTTCCCGTGACTGGGTTCAATTCACTAGCAATAGTTTTGCGTTCCCGTGAGTGGGTTCAATTCACTAGCAATAGTTTTGCGTTCCCGTGACTGGGTTCAATTCACTAGCAATAGTTTTGTGTTCCCGTGGGTGGGTTCAATTCACTAGCAATAGTTTTAAGTTGTCGTGAGTGGTCACTAGCAATAGTTTTGCGTTCCCGTGGGTGGGTTCAATTCACTAGCAATAGTTTTAAGTTCCTGTGAGTGGTCACTAGCAATAGTTTTGCGTTCTTGTGAGTGGGTTCAATTCACTAGTAATAGTTTTGTGTTCTCGTGAGTGGGTTCAATTCACTAGCAATAGTTTTGCATTCCCTTGAGTGGGTTCAATTCACTAGCAATAGTTTTACGTTCCCGTGAGTGGGTTCAATTCACTAGCAATAGTTTTGCGTTCCCGTGAGTGGGTTCAATTCACTAGCAATAGTTTTGCGTTCCCGTTGGTGGATTCAATTCACTAGCAATAGTTTTGCGTTCCCGTGGGTGGGTTCAATTCACTAGCAATAGTTTTGCGTTCCCGTGAGTGGGTTCAATTCACTAGCAATAGTTTTGCGTTCCCGTTGGTGGGTTCAATTCACTAGCAATAGTTTTGCGTTCCCGTGGGTGGGTTCAATTCACTAGCAATAGTTTTGCGTTCCCGTGAGTGGGTTCAATTCACTAGCAATAGTTTTGCGTTCCCGTGGGTGGGTTCAATTCACCAGCAATAGTTTTACGTTCCCGTGGGTGGGTTCAATTCACCAGCAATAGTTTTGCATGCATGTGTGACTGTGTTTTGTAGTTTGTGCTTTTTGCGCTGTACTCCCCCCTCGCATGTGTGACTGTGTTTTGTAGTTTGTGCTTTTTGCGCTGTACTTCCCCCTCGCATGTGTGACTGTGTTTTGTAGTTTGTGCTTTTTGCGCTGTACTCCCCCCTTGCATGTGTGACTGTGTTTTGTAGTTTGTGCTTTTTGCGCTGTACTCCCCCCTTGCATGTGTGACTGTGTTTTGTAGTTTGTCCTTTTTGCGCTCTACTCCCCCCTTGCATGTGTGACTGTGTTTTGTAGTTTGTGCTTTTTACGCTGTACTCCCCCTTTGTATATGACTGTGTTTTGTAGTTTGTGTGGTTTTTGCGCTGTACTCCCCCCTTGCATGTGTGACAGTGTTTAGTCACTATAGCAATAGTTTTACGTTCCCATGAGTGGGTTCAATTCACTAGCAATAGTTTTACGTTCCCATGAGTGGATTCAATTCACTAGCAATAGTTTTGCGTTCCCGTGAGTGGGTTCAATTCACTAGCAATAGTTTTACGTTCCCGTGAGTGGGTTCAATTCACTAGCAATAGTTTTACGTTCCCTTTAGTGGGTTCAATTCACTAGCAATAGTTTTGCGTTCCCGTGAGTGAGTTCAATTCACTAGCAATAGTTTTGCGTTCCCGTGAGTGGGTTCAATTCACTAGCAATAGTTTTGCGTTCCCGTGAGTGGGTTCAATTCACTAGCAATAGTTTTACGTTCCCGTGAGTGGGTTCAATTCACTAGCAATAATTTTATGTTCCCGTGAGTGCATGGGTTCAATTCACTAGCAATAGTTTTACGTTCCCGTGAGTGGGTTCAATTCACTAGCAATAGTTTTACGTTCCCGTGAGTGGGTTCAATTCACTAGCAATAGTTTTACGTTCCCGTGAGTGGGTTCAATTCACTAGCAATAGTTTTGCGTTCCCGTGAGTGGGTTCAATTCACTAGCAATAGTTTTGGTTTTTGCGCTGTACTCCCCCCTTGCATGTGTGACTGTT
Organism: Halichondria panicea; assembly: GCF_963675165.1. NCBI lineage: Eukaryota > Metazoa > Porifera > Demospongiae > Suberitida > Halichondriidae > Halichondria > Halichondria panicea. Next base: position 791,463 of record NC_087377.1, read on the forward strand.
TTTTGTAGTTTGTGCTTTTTGCGCTGTGCTCCTCCCTTGCAGGTGTGACTGTGTTTTGTAGTTTGTGCTTTTTGCGCTGTACTCCCCACACTCACACACACACACACACAGTGAAGGAGCCTCCATCACAACGCCAGCGATATTTCCATAGTCATGATGAGGTACGCTAGGGGGTGTGGTCTCAGCTTGTGTGTGGGTGTGTGTGTAACTGTACATTATGCTGCATGTGAAATTGTCGTGTACTATAAATATATAAATACGACCACTTTCCCTCATCCCCCATTTCTCTGTAGACACGCTGTTTCTTATAATCATGGACACTGATGGGATAAGTTGAAGATAATTATTGTCAAGAAAGTAAACACAAGCCCGGCCCATTACCAAGGAAACATGACAACATTGATCATCATTGAAAATTTTTAGCCTATGCAGTCATAAAAATTAATATTGTTGTATTTTTTAATCTCTACTGCTAAAAATTAATTATGACCAAGAGTGCATGCGCTCTTGTTATGACATAATAATAATTATTACAATAAAAGTGGTAAAGATCATTAACTATATAAGTAAGTAAGAATTATGTGTATTTTATAAACCTTACAGTCTCCATGAGAACCCGTGTCCTCTCACGAGATCTGATCTACTAGCCACACCCTTAACCACTAGGCCACACCCATTCTTCACCAACCTGTGTATTATCAGGAGCTCATAAATAAGTTTAATTTTGATGACGGCTCTCTTCTGATGCTACACAGTTACAATACATTTATCATTGATAACATAGCTGGCATGTGCAATTGTGTGGACAGACATTGACTCAACAAAGCATTCACATCAGGTATAATTATGGTGGATAGAGTGCTAGTAGTCACCACACAAACACTTGTAATTGATAAAGAACAAAAAATTAATGCCATCACAGGGCCAAAAGAGTTCATTTACAGTAGTATACACCGTTGTACACTATCAACTTTCTTTGTAAACTATGAAGGAAACTATTGTAGATGAACTAAAATTCAACAAAATTGTAAACTATGATGTACACTCGCAAGTACAAACATAGTTTACAAGCTGTAAACTACCACTTCTGGCCCTGTGCATCAGTCACAGTTTATAATGGCTAGAGGATATTGTCAGGCTAGAGTCACTTGCAATCTTCCCTTGAGGTCCTCAGCAATGTCAGCTCTACTGATAACGGGAGACTCTAGAGCTGTCAACAAGTCCTCCAGTTGTGGACCACCTTGCAACCACTCTACGAGCATGTGTGTGAAACACTTGGTGACACTGTTGGGTCTTCTGGCATTCTCCTCAGCTATCACCTGCAGTGTACATTGTTATTATAATGACATCATTCTGCACTATCCAAGTTCTACGGTTAGCGATGTCAGACCGATTTTCATTTTTGCTATTTCTAACTCCTATGTATTACTATCTCTTTTGAACACTCTAGGCAAACCAGAAAACTTTATTGCACTGGATTTGTTCAAGCGAATGCAGAGATATAGCTTTTTGAAGAACACTAGTCAGGGAAAAATTCTTACAAAAATTTACTGCATTTTAATGTACCTGGGCGGGACTTATGAAATTAATTTTGTTGTTAATACCGGAAATGATCTTAAAGTTATCATAATCTGCTGAACTGCTTGGTCTATTCTCTTTTAAAAAAAGTATGAAGTGGACACTCAGGACTCAGGAGTTAATATTGTAACCATTAATTTTGATATCTATTATGAAGTTTATAATGTTTCTGTAATGTATATCTTTATGATGTCCCTATAATAGTATGATGTCTCCTGCTTCAGAGAGTTCTTTTGGATTTAAAGTAACCATGCTATCTTTTCAGTATAATTATTGTATCATGTTTCAGAACTCTCATCAATGTCCACTTTACGCTTGTATCTGTTTCTTGATCTTTAAAAGCAACTTTTCTGTCAATTTCATTTGATTCGTTTTTAGTGTGATGTAGATTTAAGGCCATACAACTATAAATCTATGATACAACTCTGTTGACAGCTTCTACAGTAGATTACTCTTGTCTTTTTTGTGTGCAAATTGAATCAGTTCTTGCAATTTAATAGTTTTGGTAGATTACATTGTTGTCCCTGGAATTCTCTCCAATCTTTCTTGTTTCTTTTCAACAGAGGCTTTCAGATTGCTTCAATACTTACTTTCAGTAACTTCTAAGAAATAAATACATCTATTGGTACACTTGCTTGGCTTGATTTTACTGCATTTCTATTCTCAGCTCCACCCATCTATCCATGCAATATGTGATTCCGCAAGAAATAAAAGCTTATTGTAGCAACTTTTTGCATAATCTGGAGAGAGTTAGAGATGAAAGACATGCTCACTTGTGTTTTTGTTCATTTTCATGTTTGGTTGCCAAAATGATGATCACACCTTTGAGAAAAAATCACACACAAAACAAGCATTAAATGCTAAAATCATAAAAAACTGGTATAAAAATCAAATTCTACGCTATTTTTTACCCCTGGGAACAGCTGTTGTTTGCTAGACTCTTCCAGGGCTTGCGGAAAGCCCTTCTTGTTCACTCACTTTCTGGTCCCGTTTTTGAATTACTGTACGAAAATACCCCCACGCACTACTTCTGGTCTGACATCTCTACTACGGTATTATCGGCGAATCATGTCAAGTTGTTGAAAGGAGTTCAGTTGCCAACCAATTGCAACTAACATGCAATATACAGCCACCCACACAACTAAAGAAACAAAACTACTAACAGGGTTTTCGGGATTTCCTACCCCCAGCCAAAATATCCCCCCCCCCTAAAATCTGAATAATTATTCATAATAAAAATGTATGCCTCGAGGCTTAGCCTCACTAGGGATACGGCAAAGCTGACTGTGTGTGTCTGTTCCAGCTGTAACTGCTCAACGGTTGTAATACGACAAAAGCTAACAGCTTGTAGCTATAGGCTTCTAGCCACCTTCTCTTGGATTTTGATTCCTGGATTAGCAAACTAAAGCTTCTTTCACCAGTTATGGCTAGTTCGACTCACATTGAAGGCTGTTGCAGTCTCTTTCATAGCATCATCTGTCCCCACAAACTTTCTATTCAACATGAGTTAGCCTTGCACTAAAGCTCTAGCTTTTTGTTAGCTACAATACTCAGAAAATATATGTTAAAACAGCTAGCTAGCAGTAGCCATTATTTTTGTGAAATTGATCTCTTTGGACACCCCCCTTTAATTATTCCTGTGGATGTAATGCGCATGCGCGCTCATTCCCCATGTGTGAGAAAATAATTTCCAAGATCCAGATCCAGATTCTCCTGGCAGAATCATCTTTGTTTCCAGGGCCTGGTAAGCCACAAAACACTACCATTAACAATATAGATAACAATATGCATGTACACAAGTCTTTTTTCTCAATAGATATTATAATACACTGAACTGATCTTGGAAGAATCAATTTTCTTCTTTCTTGAGGTCCTGAACAACAATAGATGCATGTAAATAAGTCTTTTCTTCTCAGTGAGTTAATATAGATAAGCTAACTTTAATATAAATTCATTATAGAAACTACTATAACACTAATACTTTTTGAGCAAAAGCATAACATGGCGAGAGGCATTAGCAAGCGCACGCTTGCAACACTCGTTTATTATAGGCTTAACAAGGCTTAACATAATTATGCGTAAAGCTGGCTACATTTCACTAGGATGTGTGTGTGTGGGTGTGGTCTCACCTCTCAAGTTGTGCAGGTCTTGTGTGTAGGGAGAGTCTTCAGGAATGCTGTACTGAGCACTGACTATGGCTAGAGGGTTGTCACCAAATGGAGTATCCATGAAGCACAGCTTGAACAGTAGTACTCCCAGTGCCTGTGTGTGGGCGTATAGTCACCCTCAGGGGTAGGCAGTAGAGTGGTCCCAAGCTGGCAGTCCATCCACCAATATCACGTTGATACTGCCCTTGTCATCAGTCACATTGAACACCTCTTCCCCCAGCGTAACATAGAGGCTGTGAGGACCATAGATGAGAGGAGGGAAGTTAGCTGTATAGGTTAAAGTTGACGGTTAGCAATAAGCATACGCAAGTGGACTATTAGTAGAGAGCAAGTGGTGGTCTTAATTACATTAGAGGGGGCGGTACCTTGACCTTGTATAAGCCCAGGCTATAGTTATTATACACGTACTTGTATTATAGCCGACAATAACACACATAATTATACGTATCTTCACAGCCCAACACTGCGTATACACTCTACGTATATGGAACAGATAATGAACATGCAAGCATCTTATCAAACTGTATATTTCTCACAAGTTATGATGCAGGATGACCCCTCACTCAGGGCAGGGCTGAGGAATTGATGGACACAATAGAGACAATAGACTACCATCATGCACGCAGGTACATTACCACCCACTCCACTCATCACACACCACACACATACACACTCCATTAGTATGAGTAGGCAATGGAGGACCATACATTACAACAAAGGGAGCTAGAGAGCTAGTCTATAGATAGAGTATCTGGGTCCACTCAATAAGACCTGGCACTACTCACCTTAGCATTGTCCAGCTCCCTCTGCAGACTAGCCACCATATCCACTAATACTGGACTGCGTGCTCCTCCAGCTCATGCCTGCAGACACTAGCTATTAAACTCTAGCTCTAGCACTCTCTCTGATCATGAGGAGGCCACGTGGTTAACAAGAAGCTGCAACTGTCATCTCGAAGGAAAAACCAAAAACTGAAAGTCTGCTTTAATATACTTAACAATTTATCTATAATATCTCCCAATGTTTTCACCCTCCATCCTCGCCCTTCCCCCCCGTCACCCTCATAATCAAATTATTTTTAAACCATATGTTAAAACCCTAGCCCATAGACATTCCTTTTTTGTAAGCGTAATCCCCATTTGGAATTCCCTTCCCCTAAATGTTATCAGTAGCCCTAGCCCATCTGCTTTTAAATTATCCCTGTCAAAATTATAGCAATAAGTTAAAATTTTTTTTTTTCCTTTTTTCTTTTTTTCACTTAAGTAGAACTGCACCTGCACCTTTACTTTTTGGTTATGGACTGACTTCATTATTAGCTTCATTTAGCTACCTTGTCATATCCTGTATGCTTCCTCTGCATCAAACATTATAAAGAAAAAAAAAAAAAAAAAAAAAAAAAAAAAAAAAACTGAAGTGATCATGTACCCAACAACAATGGTAAAGGGTCATTAAACTAGAAAGCTGGAAATGAAATTTTATAAAAATAGAAGGTGGTATAATCAAACACAGAACACAGAGCTAGTCAGTACTTATAGTCAACACAGAGTTAGTTCTTTACTTGACATTCTTGCATGCTTCTTTACTTGACATCTTTATTCGTCCCTTTCAAGCAACTCCAGTATCTGTATGAAAGCATGAGCACAATAAACTAGAGTCTATAATTATAAGCAAAACATTGTAAATAGGGATCAGTAATAATTATTTGTAGGAAAACATGAGTGCATGATACATGATTTAGGAGCCCTCAGGGCTAGTAGAACCCTCAAGTACTTAGAATGCTGTATACTATTATTGCATGGCACTACTGACGAGCAAGCTCACAAGTTAATAGTCAAAGTGATGATTCACTAGGTAACTCACTGGTATACTCCACACAGGCCTTGTGAATGCTGCGAACTGCCTCTCCGTCCTCAATCTCTGAGGCAATCTCCACTAATCGACCGTAAGTAGCTGACGATTTCAATGGATACATTTCAACAATACTTTTACTCTTCCATTTCTTCAGAGCAGTGTAAAATCTCCCTGGGATATTATCAATCATGGAAGGACTCTGATCGATAGCGTATATCTCAGCATCACTGAGGCCCAGCCTGTGCTTGTATTTGTGGTAGCCAGCAATCTCAGTAGACAACTGGAGAAGAGCTTCATTCGAGCACTCACTACTCAACTGAGCTGCAGTCTCTGTCACTATCGTCTCATGTGGTTGAACTGCAATATGAGAAACATTATACGTTCTAAAAATAACAACGCACATGCAATCATACAGGTAATATAATTATAGTAGCTGACCACACTATCTGTATGATACACCTGACTCGATGGTTGTGTGTGGAGTCGCTAGTCGCTAGTTGACATTCTGACTATGAAGCTGACAGTCTAAACTGTAATGATAACTTTATAGATCATACCTTGTACAGTGACATCATTCTTTGGACGCTTTAACAGAGTTTCACCTTCTTCACCTGATCCCAATAATCTTTTGCGGTGTCCTGGGACTAGAGGATCTGTACACGTATGTAGTAGGAAGTGTCAGCAATACGTATACATGATGTAACGGCATTAAAGAATGAAATGGCAGGTTTCTAATTATGAGTCCTCTGCATGAGCCTCTCACCAGTGATGTGGGGTGGTCGGGACAAGTCCTCTGTATGGGGTCCGGGAACACACGAATCGTTTCTTTGTCTCTTTCTCTTCCCTGATAGCCGACCTAGTTTTTGGAACAATTTTTAGCTTTAGTGAACTTCACACAATCACATTTACCATTGTATTTCTCTTCAATCGTATTTGCTAGAACGTCATGCCTGACAGTGCCACTTCTGAGGCCATTGCAAATGTCACTCCATGTACGAGAAGGTGAAGATTCCAGCCACTGGGTCAGCATTTTACGCAAACGATTTTTATTGTATATTTCATTAGATTCGATATCCTTAAGCGTGGCAACTGGGATCCCTAAAGCGAGGCCCAACTCAAACCAAACATTAATGGCTTCCATTAATTGAGAAACAACTTCTTGCAAGTCTTTAGTGTATAATTGATCATCATCTTCTTGATCATCATGTACAGCAATGCCTGCAGTGAGAATAGTCCTTTACTAAGATGGGAATGACCAATAATATAGATAGCACATAAACCTGTAATGTATAGTCACTGCATTACCTGTGAGCTAGGAGGATATGACAATAAATATAACAATGACTTAATTCACAATACAAACCCATGCACAGTATCTGCTACCTGACTGAGTGGTTGTGTGTAGAGTGGCTAGTGGAGTCACTGCATTACCTGTGAGGAGGATATGACAATATAACAGTCATGCACAAGAGTACCACTTCATTACACAATGATCAAGCTACTCCAATAATAAAAAGCTACACACTAGGTAAATGAAAGGCAGTTGTAAGAGTTCTGTTGTGATTGTGGGGCAGAGGAAGTAAGCACTGGGTACACTGGTTATGTAATAAGTAGAAAGAACAGCACTTAGTATGTGATAAATGGGATCAAGGGACACTTGAGGTTAGATAACTGACTTGACTGGTGTTTGTAGAGAGCTGTGTAGAGAGTGAGGAGCACTTTCCCAGCAGCTGCATCCTTCACCTCACACTGGTAGTGACCAAAGTCCTCCTCTCTCACTCTCTGGAAGCTCACAGTGTTGGGCTGATCATCAGGTGTCTTGATCTGACGGCTGGAGCCCTCTTTGCTCCAGTGGAAGGAGAAACCATCCTCAGCAAACTTTAGCACCTCTAGTTCCGTCCTGCTTCCTAGACACACGTGCTGTACATGTATGTATGCATGGGCGTTAAAAAAAAAGTAAACAGTAGAACTAAGTCAATAAAAAAAATAGAAGGTTGCTATATCAGAGCAGATTGCAATAGATAACGTACGCACGCACGCACGCACGCAATCACGCACGCACACACACGCACACGCACACGCACACGCACACACACACACACACACACCACACACACACACACACCTTTCCCAGCCAGACTTGCTGTTCTGATTTGAGACCAACAGCTTTCTTGGAAGCCTCACAGATAAACCTGATTCGTGATTTGCTAGAGAGAGCACACAGATGGTTGACGCTGCGTTCAGTACAAGCTTTGGAACAGGGACATTGGAATGCAATATGCATAACCAGATGTTGGAACAGGCACTTGATAGTGTAGAGGATTGCTGTCAGCACATATCCACAGAGGTCATGAAGAGAGGTGTCAGGGTCGTCTCGAGAGATTCGAATTTCGTAGCTCTTTTCGTGGGAGAGTAGTGTAACCGTATGAACATCATCGACAGAAAACGATACACAATTTCGTTTGACGCCATGTTCCACCAATTCCCACGTCAATCCGAGAATTCCATGAGGGCCTTGGGAAACTAGTCGAGTGATGAGCCCACAGAAGACTCCTGTTGGTACGTAACCAAAGCTGAATGTGATGTGGAGTGGTTCTGGGTTGTTGGTGTCTGGTTGAGGTGGTTTGGTCAGCTCCTTTTGTGAAGCACAGTCCAAAATAGCCGGCATAAGGTACGTGATTCGAGTGACCTTCGGATCATTGGCATCTTTGTGGACAATTTCGGAGAGAAGGTTGAGATATTGCAGCAGTATGATGAGATGCTCGGCTGGGATAATCTCTCCTTCCTTGAGCATCTTTGTAACATTGGGACCAGTACAGTACTTGATAATGGCCTCCAGTGAAAACTGCCCCATCTTGACCAACTCTGCTCGCTCAAACTCAGTGACGTGGCCTTCAGAATGGAGGATGCGTAAAGCAGCAAGGATCAGTTGACTGATGCTAGTGAAGATCACTTCAGGGGTGCAGAACATGTGGTTGCTCAGCCAGCCATCGATATCGTTGGGTACATTCCCGTAATGGAGTATGGATCCAATCTTATGTAGGTACCTGTTGGTGTGTGTGTGTGTGTGTGTGTGTGTGTGTGTGAGTGTGAGTGTGTGTGTGTGTGGGAGTGACGATCGACAAGTGCCGTATGTACTGCATGTATAGCGAGAAATTTTCAAGGGGCTTAATATTCGCTGTTTTTGTGGGTTAGCAATCCTACACGAAAACGAAGTCCACGAAAATAGTTCTTCGAAAGGCGTGGCTTCTACTTCTTGGACTAAATACATACATGTAACTAGCACTTGTGTAAACTGTTAGTGTGTGTGTAGCCAACCCACCACATTAATTTTATTCAACGAAATGCTTTTAGAGGCCTTTTCACGAAATTTAAGAGTGACTCGAAAATTTCGCACTTACGTCTACACAGTATAATTATAGACTACATGAATTACGAACTAACCAGAGACAAAATTTGGTGTCTTCTTCATCCATTTCCAACAATCTCCCTATTTCCAGACAGTCTTCCATCGACACGATTGAGTACTCCATCCGCAGTAGTGTGCCCAGTAGGAGCCATTTCGGTTTGATGGGCAGAGATGCATCCTTGAAGTGACAGGCGAAAACATCGCTCATGAAATCACGAATCGGGGCAATGTCAGACTGTTCAGTTCCAGCAAAGTTGTCCACGGCAAAAAATGAAGATTCAGAATCTGACGGAGGTGATACAAGGATCTCGGCAAACTTTTGAGTGGTTGCTTTCAGAGCATCGTTGACTTGCTTGATTTTTTCTTTTGGATTTTCCAACTTGTCCACGTGAGTACCGATCAAAGCTGCTACCGGACGAACTTGTTGGAACTTTTCAAACTTTTCGCTCAATTTGGAGGTGGTTTTGTACTTGGCATCTTCTCGAGAGACGTGATGGATACTGGCAACTGCTGAGAGGATTTGAGAGACTGTGGCTTCCACTGTGTGTACAGCTTTGAATGGAGTAATGACTGTGTTGTCACGACTGAAGGGAATATCGTAGGGCTTGTCAAGTTCCTTGCTTAGATCCAAGAACACTAGATACATGGCAGGACCATTGCATAGGGCTGGTAGCATTTCTAGGAAGGAAGGTTGTCCTCCAACATCGTTGATGTTTAGTAAGGTGTTGCCAAGACATTTGGCCATTTCAGAGTAGTTTCCGTTCTTTATCAGCTTTTGCAGTCGAGCCTTGATGGGTATGAGCCTGTTCTGTTGGTAAGCATTCTCTCGTCTTTCAGAATGTGGAGGGTTTGGCGGAGGCTTTTCAGGGGAAGGTGGTTTGGCTGTGCTTGTGTGCTTTTCGCTTTCGGGGACAGTTTTTGTCTTTTTCTCAGTTGGGGCACTTGGGACTTCATCGACCTTGCTACTGTACATGTAGCCAAAGAGGATCTTTGCTTCCTCTTCTACGTCTTTGGAACAAACCCATTCTGTGGCGTCTTTGTTCATGTAGGCGACCACTTGATGGCAATTGGTGAGTAGCGTACTGCGTAGCTTTGCCTTGTCTCCAGCAGAACTGATGTTTACGATATCTTTCAGCAAACGGCTAAGAGTTGTTGTTTTCCCCACGGATGGTGGCCCGACAAGAAGGAGACGGAGGTACTGCATGGAGATAGTGTCTTTGTCAGTCATCAGATCCTCCAATTTCTTCAGATATCGCTTTTGCTCTCCAATCACTGCATATAAGAAAGAGCAATAATTATTAAACTGTACACTCAATCACGTTAATATGCTATTGATATTGTACAGACAATGCACCACCAACCTATTAACTGCATCCCTTTATAAGATAAGTCATTCGCAACTTATTGTAGTATCAAATTAGGTACGAATATCGTTAAAAGAAGGTGGTACATCTTCAAAATATGAACCACGGCTATAAGTCCAGTTATCACGTTATGCCCTCGTGCTATTCATAAACACATCTTTAATTTTGAAAAGTCTCTTTCAGATTAGTATACTAAAGTTATGGCTGTTGAAATACTTAAGTTATGGCTTCCCCTTTCATCTTGAGAGGCTTCATGCAATGCAATATTCAACACAGGTGAGTATAACTTCAATACAGCAACCCACCTACTACTACCCACAGCTCTTACTAACTACTACCCACCTTTGTCGAGGTTTCCTCTCAGTTTGGCAGCTAGGTCACCGTGTCCGAGTTCACGAAGGTGATGGGCTACTGCCTCATATGTCCTTTCACCAGTCAATGCAATGTTTTTGTCTAGGAGCAGCTTTTCTAGAGCATCAGAGTCTTCATCAGTCAATGGAGTGCCTGCAAACACAGCTAACAATAATTAAGAAACACCAAATGAATACATACTGGCACATGAACTTTTGATGACAAAACCAGCAAAATGTATATAGCCGCAGCCTCTGATCAAGCATAATACGGTATGCAATAATTATTCACATTCCAAGGATCACAAACTAGCAAACTAAATGACCATCATCAACACCACACATCCACTGCATGACACGTTACGGGAAGTCTCAATTAATACCAGCTATATAGCTAGCGTACGTTGCATTTACACATGGCTTGACATAATGATAGTGCAGTTCATATTTATATTGAGGCATGACACACACATACAGAGACTTGATGCTGAGGATTAATATTTTGGGTGTAAAATGTTTTTATCATTGTAAAGTGAGGTATTACAATAATCGCAATCTGATTACCATACATGCAGAGGGTACTTTTCGTGGGGTAAATATTTTCGTTGGCAAGCTGACCTCCACGAAATTTTTACTCACAAAAATCACCAAATAAACGAATTTTTTACCTCACGAAATTACCCGCTATATGGTAAGCACAAAAAGTGCACAACAGGTTGCCACGAAGCAATAAATTCACAACGGAGCCAGCACTAACCCTCAGGAATTCATACCACAAAATACCACAAATTAATAAGTCAAAAGTGAGATCAATGCCATCAATAGGGAGGTGGGTGGTGCTTTAAGGTTACGCTAAAATACCACTACTTACTACCCGACAGCACTGCTATTCACAACGGAGGTAGCCTCGATTCCAGGCCGATTAAAATACGGCCTGGTACCTATTGCAGGGGTGATAATGCGCATGCGTTAGTTTATTCTCCAAAATCTGGGGAATCCCCTTTTTATTTCTCTCATCTATTTTCTATCTTTGTACATCAGCTTAGCTCTCTATTGCGTTGTTCCAGAAGAGAAGGCTTTCACACTAGTCTGAAGCCAGAAGAGGCTCTCATCTACCTCTATGACGGTTGTATGGTCAGGATGTCTTACCTTGGATCTGTACAGGCTATGGGAAGTGTATGGTGCCTCAAACTGCTACTTGCGAAGACAACCCGGCTATAGGACCATCCTAGACGTAGATGAGAGCCTCTTCTGTCTTAAAACTAGTGTTCAAGCCTTCTAGACCAACACAATAGACGGCATAAGCCACAGCTTTACAGAGCTCAGTCATAGAGATAAAGTATTACGGAACATATTCTTAGTAAACAGACTAATTTCCTGTGTAATTTACTAAGGTTTTACGTTCGTAGTACGATTACCCATATTCTGGGTAATTTGAAACGCATGCGCACTATCACCCCTGCAATAGGTACCAGGCCGTATTTTAATGCGGCCTGGAATCGAGGCTACAACGGAGGCAGCTAACTCACAAAACAGGTAAAAGTGAGTTCATGCAATGCAATCAATAGGAAGGTAGGTGGTGCTTTAGCTATATCCTCGTCCCCACGTCCACTCCACCTCCAAGGAAGAGGGTCTGGCATCAGTATAATGGACTAAAATGCTGACACTAGCCTCCATCGATGATATCAAGTGATGAATGAAATGGTTCACAGTCAATAAAGTGATCATGTGCTGTAATACTCAATTTCTTAATATAGTCTGACGATGACAATGACAACATTAAAACAAAGTACACAGTAAGTGAAGTGAGCATTCCATGATAGTAATAAACTATCTGCATATGATACTACAATGACTAGGTTAGCTGCCAAGTTGCTTCATTCTCAGATTCATTGTGTCCTGTTAATTGTTGCTGACTCATCAACACTTTCAACCGTTTTAAAATTGTACAACAAATCGTAATTACGGTGCGTATACGAATAAAACATGTGCGTTCAATTCCAGTTGACAAGACATTTTCTGTTTGCGTAAAAACGACAACGTGACGTGCCATGCAAATGGTACAGGAACTTTATTCTGACGGCTACTGTATGTTATTACTCATGCACGAGGGATGTACTGCTAATACAACTAGAGCACGAGAGCAAGAGTTGTATTAGCAGTACATCACAAGGGCATCACCTTATAATCAACTTAATGCTGATAGTGCGTAATAGTCTTGCATGCGTCATAATTATACTGGGTTCCTAGTAGCAACCAATGACATTTGAGCATCTATGCGGCATAACAGGCTGCCACGAAGCAACAAATTCACAACAGAGGCAGCACTAACCCTCAGGAATTCATACCACAAAATACCACAAATAAGTCAAATGTGAGAGCAATGCCATCAATAGGGAGGTGGGTGGTGCTTTAAAGTTACGCTAAAATACCACTACTTACTACCCGACAGCACTGCTATTCACAACGGAGGCAGCACTAACTCACAAAACAGGTAAAAGTAAATTCATGCAATGCAATCAATAGGGAGGTGGGTGGTGCTTTAGCTATCCTCGTCCCCACGTCCACTTCACCTCCAAGGAAGAGGGTCTGGTATCAGTATAATGGACTGAAAAGCTTACACTAGCCTCCATCGATGGACGGACCACGCCCATATAACACTAACGTAGGCTCTATTAAGAGAGCTGTGAAGAGCAGCTGTAACAAACCTAACCTCTGTCTCAAGCTAGCTAGCTATATAATTATAGCGTATAAAGAGAAGTGGGCTATATGTACTGGGCAACATCTAAACAAGAGGCCGTATCAAATAAATTGCTAT